>NC_045542.1:152513791-152739089 GCF_009769535.1 Thamnophis elegans | reverse complement strand
CAGCGTACGTACATTAAAAATGAAATTTCTTTACAGCTGTCAAAGGGTCACCACCTCCAATATACACTCCATAACCATGACAAAATAAATAAATACATAAATTAGGCGTATAAGGTAAAGATTCTCCCGCACATATGTGCTAGTCATTCCCAACTCTAGGGGGCGGTGCTCATCTCCATTTCTAAGCTAAAGAGCCAGCACTGTCCGAAGATGTCTCTGTGGTCATGTGGCTGGCACGACTAAACACAGAAGGCGCCTGGAGCGCCGTTCCCTTCCCACCAAAGGTGGTGCCTATTTTTCTACTTGCATTTTTTACGTCCTTTCGAAATGCTAGATTGGCAGAGCTGGGACAAGTGAGCTCACTCCATTATGCAGCACTAGGGATTCGAACCGTTAAGCTGCTGACTTTCTGATCGACAAGCTCAGCGTCTTAGCCACTGAGCCACCGCGTCCCTAAATTATGCGTATACCGATATATATTATATGACACAAAGAAACAACGCAGTCTAGTTCATGTATACATGTACATGGTGTGTAAAACGAATCTTGCAAGGTTACCAGACGGCAGGCATAGGGAACACAGCTGTTAGCGAATCGGGTAGCCCTGCTAGACATATTCACATGAGTTTGAAACTGTCAAGCTAGCTTGAAAGGAATTTTTTTTCTGAGGTAAATTTTGAGCACAGAAAAATTTCCGGTCCAGGTTTCGGTGCATGATGTGAAATCAAAGGTTATATAGCTGTGACCTGCGGTTATAAAACAATTCTTCGGAAGCTGTCAAACCAGTTATATCACTAGCCCAGGAATGCATAACTCTGTTACTAAAATCAAACCTTTTCTGCCTATCTTCTTGCAAATGGTAACTGAAACCACTGGCAGAAAGCAGATCTTATTCAAAGGACTTGACCAGGGGTTTTCAAGCTGTCTCCCATAGAACAGGGAGTCCTCGACTTACAACAGTTCATTTAGTGATTGTTCGGAGTTACAACCTCACTGAAAAAAAAGGGACTTATGACCGGTTTTCATGCTGACAAAGGTTGCGGCGAAATGAATGGGGAAGCCGAATTCATTTAACAACCATGTCACTAACTTAACAACTGCAGTGGTTCACTTAATGACTGTGAAGGTCATAAAATGGCCCAAAATTCACTTCACAGAGCAACAGAAACTTTAGGTTCAATTGTGGTCATACACTGAGGACTACCTGTACCAGTGGTGGGATTCAGCCGGCTTGTATCAATTCTGGAGAACCGGTTGTTAACTTTCTAAGCAATTCAGAGAACCGGTTGTTGGAAGAAATCTCCCTTTGTTTCTTTCCACTTTACAGGGCTAATTCCTGTAAGGAAGGCAGGAAGGAAACATTATGCTGTTGTTTCTAGCTATCTTTGTTGCCCTGCTTACAGAAACTGCCCTCTCTAGTTAACCCTTATGACATTGGCAACAGCTAAGCAAAGCCACCCATCGACCTGAGTGACGTTGAGTTGGCCACACCCACACAGCACAGATCACGGAGCCACGCCTACCCAGCTGGTCATTAAGGAAGGATTTGTTAATTATTTGAATCCCACCACTGACCTGTACCCTAAACTTTCAGTGAGAACTGAAAGGACAGATGAAGGCAGAAATTCATTCAAACATAGCCAATTTGCTGTCTCTAGATCAGAGTGCTAACCTTTTGTCATTGTGTGCAGAAAAGCACAAACATGGGTGCACGACAGCACACACCCTCACTCATAATGCAATGCCTGTGCACCAGTGGTGGGTTCAAAAAATTGTTCAACACCTACTCTGTGGGTGTGGCCTCCTTTGGTGGGAGTGGCTTGCCACCCTGTGACCGATGGGAGTGGCTTTGCCGTCCATGTGAACGGATATGAAGATGCCAACAACACTTGTCAGAACCACCTTAAATTACCTCACACACAGCACTGGCATGCATAAGAATATGATGTATATTTGTTTTTTAAAAGGCATCTTTGGTTTGCGTTAAAACAACTTCAACACACGCAATGTCCTGATTGCACCACAAACGCAGTAGTCATCTTTACCTTTCACAGAGGCACTGAGTTTTATAAATATGAGCATGGTAGTGTAGAATAATCATATCCAAGTGCACCCCTCGTGCGCCCCGTGCATGCATGGGTGACCCCCCCTGCATATGCCCCACCCCCACACATGCACAAGCGACTCCCCCCGCACTCCCCCATGCATGTGCTCCGCCCCCACCTCCTCGCCCATTGTTTGCTTCCAGGTTGGTGCAGGAGGTCTTCCAGGCCCAAAACAGGGTGCAGGAGTTCAGTGCGAGGCCCCAAAATGTAATGTGAGCACCCCCCCTCCATGGATGCATTCCGCCCTCCGCGCATGTGCGCACACATCCCCCGAATGCACCCCATGCATGTGCAGTGGAGACCCGAAGACCAGCTGGCTGGTGAGAGGCACGGGCATATATGCGGTGGAGCTGGGCTGGCATGCCCACAGAGAGGGCTCTGCATGCCACTTGTGGCACGTGTGCCATAGGTTTGCCATCACGGCCCTAGATTATTGCCTCTTGGTTGTGGCAACCAACTTTTTTTTTATTCTTAACAGGTTTTGTTGCCTGAGAAAGTCTGAAAATCCCTGGCTTAGATGTCTTTCACCCTACTTCAGACAAGCAAACTAGAGGTACAGAATGGACCTTCCATGCTGGCTGGGGAATTCACACATCTTCAAGGTGCGAAGTTTCAGAAACACTGGTCTATTTGATCACTCCACATAGTTAATTCTGCTTCGGATGGGATGTTTTGCAATCGGTGTATGTATTTCTATTGTCCAAAGTGTACCCTTTCTGCTTATCTGAGCACTCATGTAAGCTGCTGTAAGCAATTAAACAATACGAATGATAAAACACAACAGTAAAATCTGTGTAGTTGCCATCAAAATAATAATAATAATAATAATAATAATAATAATAATAATAATAATTACTGCATAATAATAAATAATAATAATAATAAATATTAATAAATATAATAATAATAATAAATATTACTGCATCTGAGGGAATTGAAATGCCCAATGGCCAACTAATTAAATGCAAAGAAAATGAAGCCTACAAATACTTAGGCATTCTGCAGTTGGATAACATCAAGCATGGAGAAGTAAAAACTATTGTCAGGCGAGAGTACACCAACAGAATTAGGAAAATTTGAAATCTAAATTGAATGGTGGAAATACAATCAAGGCCATAAATACCTGGGCAATACCAGTTATAAGATACACAGCTGGCATAGTTAACTGGACACAAGCTGATTTGGACCTTTTGGACCGAAAAACCAGGAAACTAATGACAATGCACTACAGTTTACATCCACGTGGTGATACTGATAGACTATATCTGCCCCGAAAATCAGGTGGCAGAGGATTATTACAAGTGAAGCAAACAGTTGAAGAGGAAAAACATGCACTGGCTGATTATTTAAAAGAAAGTCAAGAACATCTATTAATCGAAGTAAAGAACAAAAATCTACTGAAGGCCCAACAGACAAAACAAGAATACAAAAAAGATGTGATAAAATCAAGAATGGAGAGTTGGCAGAACAAAGCACTGCATGGTCAATTTCTGGAAAAAATAAAAGATAAGTGGACAGTGAACAAACTTGGTTATGGTTAAAAACAGGTACATTAAAGAAAGAAACAGAGTCACTAATCCTGGCTGCGCAAGAACAAGCTATCCGCACAAATGCCATTAAGGCCAAAATCGAAAAATCCTCTGAAGATGCCAAATGCAGACTTTGCAAAGAAGCTGATGAAACTGTTGATCACATACTCAGCTGCTGTAAAAAAATCGCGCAGACTGATTATAAATTGCGGCACAATTCAGTAGCACAAATGATCCATTGGAATTTGTGCAAAAATTATAATATTAAAACAGCAACAAACTGGTGGGAACATCAGCCTGAAAAAGTCACCGAAAATCAGATGGTCAAGATCTTGTGGGATTTCCGTATACAAACTGACAAAATACTGGCGCATAATACACCAGACATCACACTGGTTGAGAAAAATAAGGTCACAATCATAGACATCGCAATACCAGGTGATAGCAGGGTCGCCGAGAAGGAACATGAAAAAATCGCAAGATACCAGGACTTAAAAATCGAAATTCAACGACTATGGCACAAACCAGCAGTGGTAATTCCAGTGGTAATTGGCACACTGGGTGCTATTCCAAAAGCACTGGAATTACATTTAAAACAGTTAAAAATTGACAAAATCACCATCAGTCAAATGCAAAAAGCCGCACTGCTTGGATCTGCACGCATATTACGAAAATACGTTACGACGTCCTAGGCCCCTGGGTGGGGCCCGACTAGTAACCAATGCCAAATCCGGCGAAACAACTGGCCGCTGTGATACAATTGTATAATAATAGTGGCATTAAAATAGTTATTACACTTGGTGAAAAAGAAGCTACAAATTACTGTATATCAGTAGTGGGATTCAGCCAGTTCGCACCTATTCGGGAGAACCGGTTGGTAACTTTCCAAGCAGTTCAGAGAACCGGTTGTTGGAAGAAATCTCATTTTGGTTTTTTCCACTTCACAGGGCTAATCCTGTAAGGAAGGCAGGAAGGAAACATTCTGGTGTTGTTTCTAGCCTAATCTTTATTGCCCTGCTTACAGAAACTGCCTCTACGGTTAATCCTTATTACATTGCAACAGCTGAGGCAAAGCGCCCATTGACGTGAGTGATGTCAAGTTGCCACGCCCATCCAGTCACATGACCACCGAGCCATGCCTACCCAGCTGGTCATTAGGGCAGAGAACCGGTTGTTAAATTATTTGAATCCCACCACTGCTGTATATAAACAGAGAGCAAACCTCACACTCATTAGCACTGATGAAATTAGCTAGTCAGGTAATGAAACGTCTGCAGGCGAACAACCAAGCTCAGAGAGAATTCACCGTTCAACCCTGAGCTATAGATATTCTCTTCTAAGGCAATTCCACAAATAGTGCTGAAAATTACTACATAACATAGTGTCCATTACTAATTCTAGTAATTGATAAGTTATTTATAGTTAGTAATTTATAATAATTAGTAAATATAATTACTAATATTGTTGAGATGAAACCAGAACTTTTCTAACTGGGAGTTACCGGTAGCCAATTTAGAAAAGAATTGTGGGAGATTGATTTTATATACAGTCATTGCAGCAAGATTATTATTATTATGCACAAGGATGGAGAAACACTGAAATACTCATAATGGAGGAATGGATTGTGAAGTTGACAGAACTAGCTGAGATGGAAAAACTGAACTGTTTGTCAGGCACTAAAAATAAGTACTTTTATAAAAGACTTGCAAACCTTTCATAAGACTCCTGAACACTGGAAAAACTAAAATAGTAATTTGTGGAATCTGGTGATTTCCCTTGAAAAGGGAAGGAATAAGGGGTTAAAGGAATTATTGCAACATTGATGAGGAAAGCAGGATAATTGCTTTGCAATTGCTCTTGAAGAAGGGTAGAAATTGCTTCTTTATCTCCCCCCCCCTTTTCTTTTAACTGTATCCTTTTCTGCACTTTTTCCTTTTCTCTTTTCCTTTATATTTTTTCTCAACCTAGGGCCACAGAGAAATTTGTTAAGTGAGTTTTATGCCCCATTTTATGTCTTTTCTTGCCCTATTCATTAAGCCAGGGGTGTCAAACTCGATTTCATTGAAGGCCGCATCAAGGATGTGTTTGATCTCAGGGGACTGAGGTGGGCATGGCCAAGGTGGGTGTAGCCAGCTCGACATCACACATATCAGGGCCCCTTGTGGTGGGCTGAGCGCTCTGCTAGCAAAACACAAGCTCCCGAGCTCTGTTTTCGGCTGCGATGGCCGCAATCCTGCAATCCTCTGCCAGCGAAAACAGAGATGGGGGGGGGGGGGCATGTGGCCCTCCCGAGCTCCATTTTGGCTGATAGAAGTGCCACAGGCTGGTCCTTCACTGTTTCCAGGGTGGCCCTCCGGGCCAGATCTAAGCACCCTGCAGGCCAGATTTGGCCCCCGGGCCTTGAGTTTGACATGCCTGCATTAAGCAATTCACTGCAATTGTTAAATTAGTAACACAGCTGTTAAGTGACTCTGGCTTCCACTGACTTTGCTTGCCAGAAGGTCGCAATAGGGGATCACGTGACTCCAGGACACTGCAACCGTCATAAATGTGAGTCAGCTGTCAAGCATGTAAATCATGTGACCATGGGGATGCTACAAGGGTCCTAAGTGTAAAAAAATGGTCGTAAGTCACTTTGTTCAATGCCGTTGTATTTGAACGGTCAGTAAATGAAGTGTTGCAAGCGTAGGACTATCTTTATTCATTTTTTTAGTATGGTAAAACGTTAATATTTTTTTTTTAAAAAAATGGCCATTCTATAATGGATACTTTGGCTACCTAATGAGAAGGAAGGACTCACTGGAGAAGAGCCTAATGCTGGGAAAGATGGAGGGCAAAAGAAGAAGGGGACCACAGAGAATTAGGTGGCTGGATGGAGTCACCGAAGGAGTCGGCGTGAGCTTAGATGGACTCCAGAGGATGGTAGAGGACAGGAAGGCCTGGAGGAACATTATCCATGTGGTTGCGATGGGTCGGACATGACTTCGTAACTAACAACAAATAATGGAGAAGCTTGTTTTCCCCTTGTTCTTTCTTTCCAGTTCTGCTTTTCTGGAGAACTAAAGTGACATAGCTGGGCGAGTAGAATTAGGTTTAGCCTGTGATGAGGCTAAATTTAACCTGCTGGAAGTTGATTGACGTGAATATTAGATTCCCCCTTCTTGATGTTTCATAATACCCTGACATTGCTTCTACTGTCCTGGTTAAACATGCAGTGAAACAAAACCAGGTTTTCTGGTGAAAATGAACACAGCAACTCCCCCTCCTATAGGCCGACACCTACTGTATTCAGGCCTATTTAGCTCAGCCTTGTGGCTGAGTGGAAACATCTGCTTGTCCACTTCTAGTTTGTGTGGTAGGTCTGTATTTCCTGGTGGAAGCAGAAGTTTCAGCGAGAGGTTTTTTTTTGTTGTTGTTTGACATCTTTCAGAAGCAGAAATGCCTCAGATCCCAAAGAAGGCGGACTGGTAGAAAAGACGCTCGCGTGTCTGGGATGGTGAAAGAACCCCAAACTTACAGAGGATATTTGGCGAGATAAGGGGAAGAAGGTAAGACGGATCTAAAGAAGTTCTAGAAGCTGACGAAGTTCAACCAGCAGGAAAGAGTCAGAAGTAAGATCAGAGGATGGCAAACGGTGGGAAGGATTTGGTGAATGAGGCGGTGTGGTTGTCTGTGCCTTCAAGTCCGTGTTGGCTCTTGATAATTGCCTAGGCAAGTCCCCAAAGTTTTCTTTGGTAAGATTTCAGAAGTGGCTTGCCATTGCCTCCTTCCTAGGGTTGTAAGAAAGGGACTGGCCCAAGGTCACCCAGCTGGCTTTATGCCTAACATGGAGAACTAACATGAAGTGGTGCCTTCACTACTCCACCAAAATGGTTTCTCGAATGAGGAGGTACCTGGCTTATCATACAATTGTATTTATGGAGTGTATGTGAAGCCAGTGGTGTAGTACTTGCTGAACTCACTCTTATGAGGAACGGAGCACTAGTTGCAATGTGGTTGCTTCTTTGACTTGTGGTAAGTAGAGCTTGCGGAGTGGATCCTGCATATTGCTACTCTGGAGATAGTGCTACTATAGCAGACCCCACTGTTGCTTAAATCTTTTAGAATAGAGTAGAGTAGAGTAGAGTAGAGTAGAGTAGAGTAGAGTAGAGTAGAGTAGAGTAGAGTAGAGTAGAATAAAATTCTTTATTGGCCAAGTGTGATTGGAGACACAAGGAATTTGTCTTTGGTACGTATGCTCTCAATGTACATAAAAAGACAAGATACATTTGGCAAGAATCATAAGGTGCAAAACTTAATGATCATCTTAGTCATCATTTTTATGCTTTTAAAACACCATCTCTGTGTTTTACCGCCATAAAAAAGAGAACTGTGCGTTTTGTAAGTGAAACCTCTTGGATTCTTCACTGAGGCAGTAACAGGAGAGAGATTTCCCTAGACTGATTTGTCCATCCGTTGACATCTGGTACAAATTTCAGCGAAGGAAAAAAAAACATGATAAAAAAAGTGTAGTTGACATCAGCCCTAGCTTTTTGTACTTGGTGAAATAATAATAATCATTTTTTTAAAAACCCAGCATAATAGAAGAAAAAGAACTAGAGAAAAACCACAAATTACAAAATGTATAGATTATAGAAATATGTATATAGAAATAGAATGACTTGTGACAAAAGAAAACAAAGATAATCTCTCTCTATCTCTCTATCTCTCTATCTCTCTATATTCATTCATTCATTCTGTCTGTCTGCCTGCCTGCCTGCTTGCCTGCCTGCCTGCCTGCCTGCCTGCCTGCCTGCCTGCCTGCCTGCCTGCCTGCCTACCTACCTACCTACCTACCTACCTACCTACCTACCTACCTACCTACCTACCTACCTACCTATCTATCTATCTATCTATCTATCTATCTATCTATCTATCTATCTATCTCTATGCAATACAATAGCAGAGTTGGAAGAGACCTTGGAGGTCTTCTAGTCTAACCCCCTGCCTAGGCAGGAAACCCTATACCTTATACCATTCCAGACAAATATCTATCTATCTATCTCTCTCTCTCTCTCTCTCTCTCTCTCTCTCTCTCTCTCTCTCTCTCTCTCTCTCTCTCTATCTCTATCTCTATCTCTATCTCTATCTCTATCTCTATCTCTATCTCTATCATCTCTCTCTCTCTCTCTCTCTATCTATCTATCTATCTATCTATCAATGTTCCCTCTAATTTTTTTTCAGTGTGAGCAGAAACGTATAGTGTTTGAGCGGCACATTTTCATGCCTGAGCACCTGAATTTTTTTCACAGATGTTTCACAGAGCAATTGATTTATAGGATCCAAATTGGAATGGAGAAAAATGGTTTTGTGCGTGAGTGTGTGTGTGTGTGTTTGTGTGTGTGTGTGTTTGAGTGGCGAGGGATCGAGTAAGGGAACTGCGCCTATTTAGGAAAGAAGGTAAATTATTGCAAACATGATCAATCGAAGATAAGTATGGGGACAGGTTGGGCAGTAGAGAGAAAGTGATAAAAGAGTGGGAGAGAGGAAGAAAAAAAGAGGGAAGAGAGACAGAAAGAGACAGAGAAGGACAGAGAAAGTGACAGAAGAGTGGGAAAGAAGGAGAGAGAAAGAGAGACAAAGAGAAAGAGGGTGAAAGAGACAGAAAGAGACAAAGAGGAGAGAGAAGGAGAAAGTGACAGAAGAATGGAAAAGAGGGAGAGAGAAAGAGAAGAGAGACAAAGAGAAAGAGGATGAGAGAGACAGAGAGAGAAGAGAGGAAGAGGAAAGAGTAAGAGAGAACATCTCATTTCAACCCTGAGGTGCAAATATTCTCTCTGATTGGTAATTTTATTTGTCCATTTACTATCCAATACTCTCATTTCTCCTTAAATTCATCAAGAATTCCCTTCTTTTTATTGAATTTATCACAATACCATGAGAACAACTTTTTCAGCATAGCTTTACAGCTATTTAAAATATATAGTAATTTAGGTCAGGTTTTCAGAACATTAGTCTATTTATAAGTCACTAAGTGCAAAGAAACAGAATTCAGAAAATTGGCTTCCCTTTTTGTAATTGCCTATTGCCTGTTTACCGTAGTTTTCTACCTACATTTTTGATAACTGATATTCACGTTGACCCAAAAAGCCCATCATAGAAAGAAACGCTCCCTATGAACTTTGTTGGGTTTCCATGGAATGAAGTTTGACCTTTTTCTCAACCATACATACAGTAGCATATTCTTTCTAAGGAGGATATAATCAAGATAGTCTATAATTGCCTATCAATCTAACAGTATGGAGATTGAAAATCTCTTTATATTTCAACTCTAACTCTTTCAGTCTTAAAGGTTTGGGGAGGAGAAATCCAAAAATTCTTTTAAAGAGGAAAAAAAATGCTTGGCAAGGGAAACCGCGAGCCGAAAGGAAGTCTTGCTGGGAAGACGCGGCAGCAGGCTTTAAAGGGCTCCCCCCTCCCCAGCCAGCCAGCCCACCCACCCCATTCTTCCCCCACCACCACTGTATCCAACAGGCCAAGTTGCTGGGAGGAGAAAGTTTGGGCTGCAGGACATGAGATTCCCCATGGTTCCATTCCCCACAATCCTGCCAGAGCTGAAGAAGTTCTGTGCAAAACCCCTCCTTTGTTCCCATCTTGCCTGAGCTCAAAACCGCAGCCTTTAAACGAGGCTCAGCATAACGCGGAGGAAGGAAGACGTTTCCTTCTGGGAAAAGAGCTGGAGGCAGTGAGAAAGATGCAAACGCGGATCCTGGCTATCTCCCCCCCACCTCCTCGCTTCCAGGAACTCACCGCAACCCCCCCGCCCCGCAAGAGAGACATCAGCACCGCCCCGAGGGACAGGAGGGGTCCCAGGGGCAGCTGCATCGCCCGCCCCCCGCCCGAATAGAGAGGCCTTTTGCACCTGCGAGGCTGCGACTGGAGCAACTAGTTTGCGTTCAGCGGCTGAAAAGATCACTAAAATCCGCCCAGGACAGCTACGCTTTCTGTCCGTAAAGTTTGTGGGAGAGGAAACAGCGTTCCTTTGCGTGCCTTCCAGGGCCCTGGAGGAAGATCTCTCCACCCCCCGCCCCCCCGCTGAGGCCGGATCCTCCTCGATCCTTCGAGGAGGGAAAAAGGGATCTTGGCAGGCAGGGGATATTTCAGCAGGAGTCAGAGGGTGAACCAACACATTTGCTGCCCAGCACTGCGGCTGAACTGAAGCCGGCAAAGCTCCTGCTGGCGCCCCCGCCCTCCCCCTCTGCTTGGAGCACCTCAGCTGGACGGCAGCAGATATTCTGGTGGCGTGGGGGAAGGGCTTTGGGGATTCATTTCAGCGCCAGGCTAGGATTGGCCGCCCACAAAGGACCTCCCCGGGCTTGCTTTGCTAAACACGGGGCGACTGATGCTAGTTTGAGCAGCTGCGGCCGGTGCAAACTACCATCAGTCGCTCCGTGCTCATCAAAACAAGTCTGGGGAGGTCCTTTGAGGGCGGCCAGTTCTAGCCACCTGCAAAGGACATCCCCACGTTTGCTTTGAAAGAAATCTCTGCGCGGCAGTTAGAAACTGCTGCGCGGGATTTTCTTGCCATGTGCGCGGCCGCGCAGCCGCGCACCTTAGAGGGAACAGTGCTATCTATCTATCTATCATCTATCATCATCTATCGTCCACACCACCCATGTCACCTAAGTACTCTGAAATGGTAAAGGTTGGATTAGAAGACCTCCAAGGTCACTTCCAACTCTGTTATTCTGTTATTTTGTGTGGTTTGAAACATTTAATATGTGTTTAGGGTGCAATCCCAAAACAACAGGAGCACCACTTGAACACCATTGGCACTGACAATCTCCACTAGTCAACTGCAAAAGGCAGCTTTCCTTGGAACAGCTTAAATCCCGCAACATACTTAAACACCATAGGACAATATCTACTTATCCCAGGTCCTTGGGGAGGACTCAATAGGTGGATAAAAATGCCAAATCCTGTCTACGTATCTAACTGTGCAACTAGCCATAATAATAGTTATAAAGTAGGCAAGGTGATGTTGCGATCCGCATGTTATTATTTGCACACTATGGTTCCTTCTATTCCTCCATCACTCCCATCAGTCTCCTTCTGACATTGGTTCTCTATTTTTTGTTTTTTCAGAGGACTTCTCCTATAACGCTGGCAATGGGTTCTCTTATGAGTAACATTTGTATGGTTGGTAAGTGCTGTTTAACTTGTATCTTTTGTGTTGTGGAATCTAACTTCTTCAGAAGAGGAATCCGTGTTCTGGTACTGAGGATGATTTTTGGGCTTTTTTCAAAAGGTGATTTCATTGCAGGTTGAAGCCACTATTAAGCCAAAGCCGCCCACTTAACCACAATTCCTTGGCATGCCATCTTGGCCATCAGAACTTTGGAGACATATCTTGAATATGACAACTCACTGGATATAATCAGGGGTGAGCCAAGGTGGCACAGTGGTTAAATGCAGCACTGCAGGCTACTGCTAGATCAGCAGGTCAGCGGTTCAAATCTCACCGGCTCAGGGTTGACTCAGCCTTCCATCCTTCCGAGGTGGGTAAAATGAGGACCCAGATTGTTGGGGGCAATATGCTGACTCTCTGTAAACCGCTTAGAGAGGCCTGAAAGGCCTATGAAGCGGTATATAAGTCCACTGCTATTGCTATTGCTATAATCAGGGGTGGGCTTCAAAAATTTCAGCAACAGGTTCTCTGTCCGGTTGCTGGGTGGGCGTGGCCATGGTGGGCATGGCCTAGTTGGCCTTCTGCACCATGGTGTGTGTGGGGGGTGTTTTTGCCTTCCCCAGGCTCCAGAGGCTTTCCCCGAGCCTATGGGAGGCAAAAACTGCCTCCTCCGGGCTCCGGAGGTCTTCTGGGAGGCCTGTTTTTCCCACTCATCGAGTCCATGTGTGGACCCTGCACTTACACCACCTCCAAAATTTGAAAGACACTCTTGGGAGGGGCAGGGCAAAGGGAGAGGGGAGGGGTGGCATGGGCGGGGCCAGCCAGGGGTGGGATTTGGAGGTTCTCCGAACCGGCCATAACATTAGCTACAGGTAACAGTATATTGGGTTGCAAGGTAGCTTCTAGATTAGAGATTGATCTTGCATAAAATAGCATGATTGTGGTTGCTGCTTACAGAATATTCGCCAAAATTGATCCACTTTCACCTTACCGTTATTAGGAAATGTTTCATGAATCATGGAAATGATTAAGACTAGCAACTTAATAACAGAATAAAAAAGTTGGAAGTCTTAAAGTTGCTGAGTTTGGAGACCCCTGGTGTATATTTAAGGATGAACAAAAGGGCTAAAATGTGTGCCAGGAAATATGAATTGGTGTAATCTAGATTGTGGTAGGTGCATGTGGAAACTAGGATTAGTAGGTTGATGATAGTTGGATATTACAGTTTGATGAACAATGAGGATGAAAGAAATAGAGATGAGTTTGGGGCAGACATTGTGCAACGTTCTAAAGGAATGTTTATGTGTGGGACATAAATAGCTAGAGAAGGATGTAATGAGAGACCACATAAAAGTGAACAGATTAATATGATGAAAATGGTTATTTGTTTGGGGAGCATCTCCTGAGAAAAATGATCTAATGTTTTCAAGTAAATGATGGAGAACGATGACCCCTGTCAGTCCTGGAAGCCATCTTTTACATTTGGGCCTTCAGGCCTCCCACATTTTCAACTGTGGGGAAATGGGAGGGGGGATTATATGGAATATGGGAGATATATAGTCAAAATAACATTCCTTTCTCAGAGAGTCAAGGACACCTTCCCTGCAGCTGTGATGGTGTGACTAGGAAGCATCTCCAGTTTTGGATGGTGCATTGATTAGACCATGTGATGGACATGTGGGTGCTGGGCAGGGGTTTGGACTTTCATTTGGGTGGGAAAAACCTGGAATCTTTCAGATTTGGGTTTTCCCAGATGTGTCAATATGACATCTCTAATAAAATGGAACTTTGAGGAAACTCAAGCCTCTGAGTTTTCTTTCATTGGGGGGGGGGGGTATTTACTTGGAACCCTGACAGTCCCTTTAAGACTTGCTGGACTTCAACTCCCAGAATTCCTGAGCCAGCCATGTTGGCTCAGGAATTCTGGGAGTTGAAGTCTACAGGTGATAAAAGGGCCGTAGTTCCCCACCTCGGCTTTCAAATATGTGGCTTAAATCTATTGATGTGTACACCTCGAAAAGGACAGCAACTATATCTGAAAGTACGATGGCTGGGAGAATGCTGTAAAATTGTAATGTTGTTGTAGCAAGTGTGGCTGATGTAACTGGAGATACGTTAAACTATGGAAGTGGTTTGCTTATGCAGAGGCTGTGCTACATTGAATGCAAGTCTGAAGACTGTCCTTGTGTCTAAAACTGTTGGAAGAATGCTGATACTACCATATTCCCCTACCTTAAGAAATGGAAGCAAGAATGAGTACCACAAAAAAGGGGATTATTATTTCCCACCATGCCTTGCTTGGGAAACTGTTTGGCAGAATTCTGATTGAAAGAGTACCAAAGGTCACCATGAGCAAATTTTGAGAAGTGCCCTGAGAAATGGACGCCCTGTGAAAAAGGAAGTTCCCTGTACATTTCTTGAGAGAGAAGGAGTGATAACACGAAGAGGCCTTGATTTATGGAAAATTTCACAAATGTAAAATTATGGAAATGCAGAGTTGGAGTTTGCTTGCTGGTTGTGGGTAAGGCTGATATATGGTAAAGGGAAGTCAAATGTGAGATAAATTTGGCAAACAGTTCAACAGTGGGCACAGACTAAGTCAAGAATGCTTTTGTGGTTTTTTGATATATTTAGAGATTAATGTGTCAAGGTTTGCTTGGGAAAAAAAAGAACTGATATCTGCTACAGTTTATACAAAGGAATCGGAACATTAAAATCTACACATTTAATTTAATTGGCATCTAGATTCTAATTTCAGATAGATATGAAAGCAATAATATTAATATGAAAGCAATAATAATGCCATGATTAATGAGTAAGTTTAAATTAAATTAATGCAATGATTAAAACATTGCAATTTTTTAATATCCAAAGCAATTTGAATATATATATATATATATATATATATATATATATATATATATATATATATATATATATATATATGTTTGTGTGTGTGTGTGTGTGTGTGTGTGTGTATGCATGCATATATATGTATGTATTTAGTGTCACAACCCCTGGTATGCCCAAATATGGGAGGAGGCTTATTGCTTCCTTTCTCTGTCTATCGGCTCATCACAAGAGACCATGCAGACAGAAACCCAATATTTTACCTTTATTTATTTATCAGCACAAATACAACATATATATATGTTGTATATGATATATATATGATTTGTGTGGTGTGTGGTGTGGTGTTCAGGTTATTCTCCATGAAATATTATTTTAAGCCGGGCAGTCTTTTCAGTCTTCACACAGTGACTCATGGTACCACCCAGAATGGGCTAGAGGAAAGATTGCCAAAGGCTGACCACAACAAAAACAAAACCTCAGTTGTGTGTAATCACAAATAGCAGAACATGTCTATGTCTGGAAGCAGGCAGACAAACTTTGTTGCGCTCTGTGTGTGTGTGTGTGTGTGTGTGTGTGTGTATGTGTGTGTTGATAGCTAGAGAGAAAGAGAGAGGGGTGGGAAAGAGAGAGAGAAGAAAAGAGAGAGAAAAGGAGAAAGAAAGAGACAGTGAGAGAAAGTGTGTGTGAGGGAGAGAAAGAGAGAGAAAGGGAGAGAGAGAGAAAGAGTGAGTGAGTGAGAGAAAGAGAGAGAAAGTGTGAGAGAGAAAGAGAAAAAGAAAGAGAGAGAGAAAGAGAAAGAGAGAGAGGGAAAGAAAGAAAGGGAAAGAGAGAGAAAAAGAGAAAGAGAGAGTGAGTGAAAGGGTGTGTGTGAGAGAGAGAAAGAGAGAGAGAGAAAGGAAGAAAGAGAGAAAGAGTGAGTGAGGGAAAGAGAGGGAAGGTGTATGTGTGTGTGAGAGAGAGAGAGAAAGAGAGAGTGGAAGAGAGAGAGAAAAAGAAAGAAAGAAAGGGAAAGAGAGAAAAAAAGAGAAAGAGAGGGTGAGTGAAAGGGTGTGTGTGAGAGAGAGAAAGAGAGAGAGAGAAAGGGAGAGAGAGAGAAAGAGTGAGTGAGGGAAAGAGAGGGAAGGTGTATGTGTGTGTGAGAGAGAGAGAAAGAGAGAGTGAAAGAGAGAAAAAGAAAGAAAGAAAGGGAAAGAGAGAGAAAAAGAGAAAGAGAGAGGGAAAGAGAGGAGAGGGGGAGAAAGAAACAGACAGACAGACAGATTGGCTACCCAACTCAGAGGTGGGTGTCTCATAATGTAACAACCGATTCGCCCAGAACCGAAAATGTGAGCGTGTGCCTGCTGCACTTACACACAGCCTCAAACACACGGCAATTATATTTGACGGGATGGCACCCGGGATGGGTGGGGGGACCCAGCCGCTGGTTGCAACTGACAGTTCACCAAACCAGTCCGAACCGGTAGCAGCCCACCTCTGAGTGGATTCCTACTCCAGTGTGAAGACTTAGTCTTGGTTACAAGGAGGTCAAAAGCCTTGTGTGAACTACCTGTCTCTTGCTGTACAAACAGAGACAGACGAGCTGCACTTTTCCTCTCAATATTTAGACAACTTCTGAGCCTTTAACGCAGTGTTTCTCAACCTTGGCGACTTTAAGTCCTGTGGACTTCAATTCCCAGAATTCCCCAGCCAGCTGTGCTGGCTGGGAGGTTCTGGGAGTTGAAGTCCACAGGACTTAAAGTTGCCAAGGTTGAGAAAAACCGCTTTAACTCATTAAAAGAACATTTAATTATTGTTTGGCAGAAGAATTGCAGCTAGATACAAGCTATGCATTGCCAAAAATCATTTTGCCTTTGAGATCAATGTGTAGCAGAGGCCTTTATAGTATTTGAAAATATTCCCCTTCGGTCATATTAACATTTTATAATTCAATAGTGAGTTTTAGGAAATGCTCTGCAGGCCACATTTTGGACACATCAAAAGCAGATCGTCCATCTCTGGTGTGAAACATAAAATGACGTGGATCTGTGTTATATTTAGAATAGCCACCATAGTCCAAGTATAGGTAATCTTCGATTTACAACCACAATTGAGCCCAAAATGTCTGTTGTTAAGCAAGACATCTGTGAGTTTTGCCCCATTTTGCAACCTTCCTTGCCACAGTTGTTAAGTGAACCCCTGCAGTTGTTAAGTTAGTAACACGGTTGTTAAGTGAATTTGGCTTCCCCATTGACTTTAGTTGTCAGAAGTTCGCAGAAGGGGATGACATGATCCCAGGACACTGCAACCGTCATAAATATGAACCAGTTGCAATTTATTGGCTTGGCCTAAGTCACTACTATGACTCCAACATTCTCTTGCTGTTGTTTATGTCAGAAAGATATGGGATAGTAAAAGATATTGTAACATTTGATTTAGTTTCACTTTTTAAATTATAAATTGCCCAGAGTTTCTTTTCCAATTTGGGCAGCCATGTAACATGACTGACTGACAGACAGACAGACTGACTGACTGACTGACTGAATGAATGAATGAATGAATGACCAGCTGACTGACTGACCAGCTGACTTAATGACTGACTGACTGACTGACTGACTGACTGACGGAATGACTGACTGACAGACTGACTGACTGACTGATGGAATAACTGACCGAATGACTGACTGACAGACTGACTGACTGACAGACTGACTGAATGACCAGCTGACTGACTGACCAGCTGACTGACTGACTGACTGATGGAATGACTGACCGATTGACCAACTGAACGACTGACTAACTCACTGACCGAATGTCTGACTGACTGACTGACTGAATTGGTTACAATAGACATAGTGATGGCGACAAAGGGGCCAGATTGCTCATTGAACTCTTTTTTGATGAATCTTTTTGTAGAACCTAATATTCCAGTCTGGGCAGTGATCATAGTGGCTGCTGTTGCCTTCTTGATGGTGCTGGCAATTGTGGTCCTCTCTATATGTCTTTGCCGGGTCTGTAAAAGAGGTGAGTATCTCTTTTATTGGGGAGTTGGACACCCGTGATCTAGATCAGGCGTGGGGAACAATGGCCCCTTTATGAGCTGTGGACTTCAACTCCCAGAATTCCTGAGCCACTGGGGGAGCTGAAGTCCACAAGTCCTAAAAGGGCCATCATTCCCCACCTTTGTTCTAGAAGGTTCCGTCAAACTTTAAGATTCTATGCTAGAATCATAAAGATTCTATGCTCTCTAAGATTCTCTAATTTCTAAGATTCTATGCTATCAATCTGGGCAACTTTAAGATGTGTGGAGAATTAGTTGCCAAAGTTGAGAAACATTGGTTTAGACAGTGTAAAGGAAATCTGTGAATATTTTATCTCGCAAAATGCATGATTCACAAAATCCTGTCATAGCTCAGATCCTCAGAGTGAGTAGAATCTGCTTGTATTTGTTTCTCCCACTTAAAAATATGCACATCCTGCCTCTTTTATCTATGATAGATGGATCCCAAAAGGATATGTACTGGTAGTCCTCAACTTACAACAGTTCATTCAGTGACCATTTGAAATTTCAATGATGTCAGAGTATGCACAGTATGACTTCTATTTTGAGACAGGAGCAAAATACAGTACACACAGAGGTTTTGTCTTTCAAACAGTGGTTTATCTATAAGGCATCTATCTATCTATCTATCTATCTATCTATCTATCTATCTATCTATCTATCTATCTATCTATCTATCTATCTATCTATCTATCTATCTACCTACCTACCTACCTACCTACCTACCTACCTATCTATCTATCTATCTATCTATCTATTATCTACATACACCTATTAAGCAAAGCCATGCAATGAATCAATCTTCAACTATAACATGGAAGCACACACACAGAGAGACACCCTCACATGGACTCCCTTATATAGACAGCTTCTTAAAGTGGCAGTAACCCTGATGACTCATTCTTATTTCATCATCTCGGCTTACAACCTTCCAGTGTTTTTGCATCCATATTTTCAATTACATATACAATCATAAATTTTTCGTCTAATATAACTAGATGCCTCACTTTCATTGTACAACATATATTCAATTACGATTAATATTTCTTTCTTTTCAACAAACCTAATTCCCTTGCATTCTTGATTGTCTATTTAATAACAATATACCTTTATGTAATCACTTATCTCATTCTGAATATTTTTACAATGTAAAAGAATTTACTAACTGTTTATGTTTTTATATCACTATTTTCAATTATTTATATTTAAATATTTAAAATTGTATAAAAGAAGAAAAGTTGATATTCCTTTAGATTTGAAGGCAACTGCTTTTCATACTAGATGGAAGTCACTTCAATATTTTTTTTAAAAAAGTAGATATGGCAGATTGCACTCTTTTACTTATCTAAAGTTTCTCACATATGCAAGTAAATATCTGTATCATCTGATAAATTTTGATAACACAACAGCTGATAGATGTCAGAATTCTAATCAGAATAATATTGTTTTTCCACCACTTTTTTTGTCTTTGCAGTGAAGAAGCTAAAACTGTTACGGGTACGTATAGTGGGATTTAAGAGTTGGATGGGCAGAATAGGGAGGTGGAATCGGAAAGATTTGGAAAACTTCCTAACATCCCACTTCTCTAACGTTATCCCTGTCAATGAGGGCTGATGTGTGGAGTTGGGTGGCATATGAATTAAATAAAAGTTGATGAAGTTGGTGATGATGAAAACAGTATGTCAGGGTTCCAAGTAACACCCACAACGAAAGAAGACTCCAAGGCTTGAGGTTCCTCAAAGTTCCATTTTATTAAAGATGTCATATTGGCACATCTGGGAAAACCCGAATCTGAAAGCTTCCAGGTTTTCCCCACCCAAATGAAAGTCCAAGCCCTTGCCTAGCACCCACATGTCCACCACATGTCCTAATCAGGCATTGTCCAAAAGTGGAGATGCCTCCCAGTCACGCCCTTCCCAGGTGCAGGGCAAGATGTCCTTGACTATCTGAGAAAGGAATGTTATTTAGACTAGATATCTCCCATACTCCATATAATCCCCCCTCCCATTTTCCCACAGCACTAAATGTGGCACGTCGGAAGGCCCCATGCAAAAGATGACTTCCAGGCCTGACACAGGGGAGCTTTGAGGAAACTTAAGGTTGGATTTTGTCCCAGCTTTGATGTCACCTAAGGGTTTCTGGAATGGGGATTTTGCAGTATCCTTCCCCCCGAGTGGGGAGGGAATGGTGATTTTGCAGTACTTTTCCCCTGCCACGCCCACCAAGCCACACCCACAGAACTAGCAGTAAAAAAAATTGAATTTCACCACTGAGTTGTCCCCCTTGTTCAAAAAGTTCAAACAGAGGTAAAAACGGGAGCGTAACAGCAGGAGAATCAACCAAGGGGTAGGTGGCACAGAAAAGTCAGATTGGCAACCACAATTAGCAGAATAACAGAGTTGGAAGGGGACCTTGGAGGTCTTCTAGTCCAACCCCCTGCTCAAGCAGACCACCCTATACCATTTCGGACAAATGGTTGTCCTATCTCAAAAGCCTCCAGCGATGGAGCACTCACAGTTTCTGAAGGCAAGCCATCCCTTCATCCCTTCTGTGCTCAAAGCCCCACCTCATTTGACGTGTAGGCAGCAGGGGTGGGTTTCAGCCGGTTCTAACTGGTTCGTGAAGTTGAACGTACGTTTTAGAACCGGTTCATCTGGTGGCACCGAACTGGAATGCTCCCTCCTGCCTGCCCCTCCTTGCTCGCTCCCTCTGCCCGACGCGATCTCCTTTCAATCTCCGTCTGCCTCATTCACTCGTTCGGGTAGCAGAGAACCGAAGGAGATCGCATAGCAGAGGGCAAAGGAGCCTGCAGCCTCCTTCATTCAAACGTTCGGGGCTTCCTCGCACACCTCCTTCCTTCCTTCCTTCCTTCCTTCCTTCCTTCCTTTCTCCAAAGGCGTGCAAGAAAGCCCTCTCCCGCATTGCCCGAACATGTGAATGAAGGAGGCTGAAGGCTCCTTTGCCCTTGCCTATCTCCTTTCGTTCTCTGCTGCCCGAATGAGGCAGACGAAGCCTCCCACGAATGGTGCGCAGAAGCAGATAACAAAAAACAAACAGAGCTTCAATTGTACATCCTGGGTTGCCATTTTGATTTTTCCGGCCATCTCTTTGGAAGTTCCTGCAAGGGTGCAGAGGGGGAATCGATGAACTCAGCGGCAATAATCTTCTAAAGGTCCTTTCTTCAAGAGGCCAGAAAGTCCAGTTGCCTCTTGAAAAAAAGCACCTTTGGGACAACCATGACTTGGATGATTGAGAACCTCCATAGCCAACCTATCGCTCCATCCTTTACAAATTCCCCAGAGTGCTGCCGAAAACCCCTACGAAGCCGATGTGCATTATGCCGAATTACAGAACCTTCCGGCCTCCAGCAGGGGCCAATGTGATGGCGGAATCAACGCAGACGTTCTCAACAGCGACTACGCCACGGTGGCCGTGTTGAAGGAAGATGCCAGCAAGGAAGACTTTGGCAGCCCCCCGCAAACAGAGGACAGCGGGGTAGAGGATGGGGTGAGGGAGGAGCAGGCATCTGAAGAAGCAGAGTCAGCTTCATGTGATGTGGAATAAGGGAGTCAATTGAGGGGCAGAAGCGTTGGGTGCTCCAAATGGCGGGTACGTCTCTTGTGCTAACACCTTCTTTCTTGAAAAGCTCAGTTCTACAGTTATACAGGTAGCCCTCGACTTAAAACTGTTCATTTAGTGACCATTCAAAATTACAACGGCACTGGAAAAAGTATTTTTTGGAGTACAAGACTCACCAAGATTTTGAAGAGGCAAATTAAAAAAAAAGTTTTTGCACTCTGCAGACCTCCCCAAAACGGCCTGTTTTTGTCAAAAAAAGGGTATGCACAGCTTTTAGGCGGCTTCCAGAGTGCTCCCGCGGGCTGGGGGGGCAAAAATAAGCAAAAACCAGCCCATTTTCTGTTCATTTCTGCCCTCCCCAACCCCCAGGAGCACTCTGGAAGCCTCCTAAAGGCTATGTACGGCCGTTTTTCCAAAGGGGGTGGGGTTTCTGGAGGCCAAATATCAGTGTATAAGATGCACCCAGATTTTCACCCTCTTTTTTGAGAGAAAAAGGTGCGTCTTATACTCTGAAAAATACGGTACCACCTTTTCTCCCATACTTATGACCATTGCAGCATCTCCATGGTCACGTGATGATCAAAATTCAAATGCTTGACTCATATTTATGACGGTGGCAGGAACCCAGGGTCATGTGATCACCTTTGGTGAACATTCTGACAAGCGAAGGGCATGGGGGAAGCCGGATTCATTGAATAGTCGTGTTACCGATTTATCAGCTGCAGGGATTCACTTAACAATGGTGGCAAGACAAGTGGTAAAATGGGGCATAACCCACTTAATAACTCTACTGCTTAGCGACAGAAATGTTGGCCTCAGCTGTGGTCGTAAGTTGAGGACTACCTGTATCATTTATGCAGTTTTAGTATATATTCCTACATCTTCTGGAGGTGTTCCCTCGCTTCTGGTCTCCAGCCATGATTTATAGATTGCATCAGTCTGGATGTTTGTAGGGAAAACAAGAGAGGGAGGAACTGAGATACTGTTCTCACAATACGTAGAATCATAGAGTCACAGAATCATGGTGCTCGAGAGGACTATGGAAGGCTTCTAGCCCAATTATTTTCCCAGGGCAAGAAACCGAATGCCAACTCAGACAAATGATCATCCAATCTTTATTTTAAAGCCTTGTTTGATGGAGCCCCCAGAAGACAGGGTGTTCTACTGGCTAATGTCTCTCAGGGTCAGGAAATTCCTTCTTATTTCAAGTTTGGATTTTCCTCTCTAAAACTTCCACACGTCGTTTTTATCCTATTTTATCCTATTTCTCAAACACAATATTGGAATTACCTCTCCTTTTCCTTTTCTTTAGCCTAAACGTACCCAGTTCCTTTAGTTATTCTTATGATTTACTTCAGGGGTGGGGAGCTATGGTCCTTTTTATCAGAACTCCCAGAGTTCCTGAACCAGCATGATCACTTTTGGGTAGCCTTCGGAGCATTCGTAACACCTATCCTCCGTGAGCTGCACTGGTTGCCTATTGGTCTTCGGATACGCTTCAAGGCGCTAGTCGTCACTTATAAAGCCCTTCATGGTATTGGACCTGGGTACTTGAGAGACTGCCTGCTGCCAATTACCTCCAATAGACCGATTAGATCCCACAGATTAGGTCTCCTCTGAATTCCATCCACCGGCCAATGCCGTCTGGCGACTACCCGGAGGAGAGCCTTCTCTGTGGCTGCTCCGACCCTCTGGAACGAGCTCCCCGTGGAGATTCGAACCCTCACCACCTTCCAGGCCTTCCGCAAAGCCCTTAAAACCTGGCTGTTCCAACAGGCCTGGGGCTAAAGAACTGTTGCCCCCCCCTCGAATGGTATGACTGCTGTGTGTTTTTAAATTATGTATTGTTATGTTCCGTTTTTTATTTCTTGTCTGTACCCCCCTCCCCTGATTTGAATTGTGAGCCGCCCTGAGTCCCCTTGGGGAAAAGGGCGGCATATAAATGTAATAAAATCAATCAATCAATCAAAATTTTGGGCAAATATGGCAGAAAAGGAGTAGAAAAGCATTTTATGCAAAGATGCTGCTGGAATACATTTTGTACTAGTGCTGTAATTAGGTGTGGCTTTTTCTAATAGACCACTGATTAAGAAAGGGACAATCTCCAGAATTCAGAACTGCCCAATAATAATAACACCCCGTTTCCCTGAAAATAAGACCTCCCTGGATAATAAGCCCAATCGTGCTTTTGAGTGCATGCACTAAAATAATAAGCCGCCCGGAGTCTCCGGGATTGGGCGGCCTAGAAATTTAACGAACAAACAAATAAATAAATAAGCCCACCCCCCAAAATAAGCTCGCCCTGAAAATATTGCAGCACAGCAGCAGCCATGAGGTGACCATGATCGCTGCCTCCTGCACCTCAAAAATAATAAGACCTCCCTGAAAATAAGGCCAAGCGCTTATTTCGGTGGTCAAAAGAGAATAAGACCCTGTCTTATTTTCGGGTAAACACGGTACCCAACACACTTTTGTCATTCCTTGGACAACAGCTGGCTGTATTTATTTTTTATTTTATTAGTGTCTGAAAGGACATTTGGAATTTAAGTGGTAGGAGAATCTGAGAAGATACTTCAACAGTGGTGGGATTCAAATAATTTAACAACTGGTTCTCTGCCCTAATGACCAGCTCAGTAGGCATGGCTCGATGGTCATGTGAACATGTGGGTGTGGCCAACTCAAGGTTACTCAGGTCGATGGGCACTTCACCTTAGCTGTTACAGTGTAATAAGGGTTAACCAGAGAGGCAGTTTCTGTAAGCAGGGCAATAAAGATCAGGCTAGAAACAATGCCAGAATGTTTCCTTCCTGCCTTCCTTACAGGATTAGCCCTGTAAAGTGGAAAAAAAACAAAATAAGATTTCTTCCAACAACCGGTTCTCTGAATTGCTTAGAAAGTTAACAACCGGTTCTCCCGACTAGGTGCAAACTGGCTGAATCCCACCACTGTTCTGCAACCACCTAAAAGCAAAAGAGCTGGACTCAATCAGACCAAAGCTCATCTAGTTTAGACTTCTTTCCATGGTTTCTGGTTTCCTGGTTCTTACAGTGACCAACTTAATGCTTTAGAAGGCTTCACAAACAAGACATGGAAGCAGTATTGAGAAATATGCAGTCAGTCTCTAATCATAAAATATTAGATAGTCCATTGCAGTTCATAGGTATGGATAGCTTTCTAAATTTGCCCAAGCACCTTTCTAAAACCATTGAAATGGAAAACTGCTGTTCCAGCCTTCTGACTTTTGATATCAAAATGTTGACCTGGTAAAGGCCTGTATTACAGGAGACATCACTGATGAGATGATTGTGGAAATTTTTGAACGAAGACTGAAAAGTAAACTTGACTGCTTATGGGTATTGTGGATCTTAATTTATGGAATCAGGGGGAAAGGATTTTTCACTCAAGTAGTAGAATAGTTTGGAACCAGTTTTACTTCCAATTTCCCCTAAAATATTGATAATGTTAAAGAGATGTCTTCCATCATCTACCAAAGGTTAAGTTTATTAAAGTGCCAATAAAATGTGCTTGGAATACCATTTCCAGGTAAAAATGTTTTAAAACTGTCCACCCCACCCCCCAATAGATACCTCTGAAAAACAGTAAAAAAAAGAGGTAATCTGAAATCTTGCTAAAGCTCCAAAGTGCCTATTCCTTGGGGTCTAGGACTTTTTGGCTCCTACCCTTGGCTGTGCCTCCTTCTCCGCCAGGGTTCCTTCTCGGGGGATTCACCTCTAGCTTTTCTCCTTGGCTAACATGCCCCCAGCCATTCACCCTGAACAATGGGCCACAGCCCCTCTGTCCCACATGCTTCAGTGGGGCCCATTCACTGAAGCAGGGTTCGTCCTGGGTTTTGCACCTCCCAGGATAGTTAGCTGCCAATCAATCAGCTAGCTGCCAATGCCGGCAGCCAGAAGTCAGACTGCCATCAATCGCAGTGGTGGTAGGATTTGTGGGAGGGACTTCAGCCAAATGGCTTTAGGTGGGGGTGGGTGTCAGCTAAGGAGGAAAGCTAGAGGTGAATCCTCCCCCCCCCCCCCCGAGGAGGAACCCTGGTGGAGAAGTAGGCGCAGCCAAAGGTAAGAGCCGAAAAGTCCCATTCCGATTTCTTGAAGGTTTTCCTAAGAAGGTATGCATTTATAAAAAATTGGGGTGCCGGTTAAACAGAGCTGATGGGAACCACTGTAACCTACACCCAGGTTTACACTGGAAGAGGTTATACTGCAATTCAGCAGGCAAGCTGTCCTTAATGGTATCAAATTATCCTTAGAAAAAAGTAAAAGGTAAGTTTTGATGAAAAGAAAGAAGTGCAAAACTCATTGTTTGCGCATCTCTGTAGCGAAGAGTTAAAAAAAAGATTGTGGTTGTTAGTCGCGAAGTTGTGTCTGACTCATTGCAACCCCATGGACAATGTTACTCCAGGCCTTCCTGTCTGGAGTCCATTTAAGCTCAAGCCTACTACTTTGGTGACTCCATCCAGCCATCTCATTCTCTGTCGTCCCCTTCTTCTTTTGCCCTCAATCTTTCCCAGCATTAGGCTCTTCTCCAGTGAGTCCTTCCTTCTCATTAGGTAGCTAAAGTATTTTGAGTTTCCTCTTCAGGATCTGGTCTTCTAAAGAGCAGTCAGGGCTGATCTCCTCTTTGAAACCTTTAAAAAAATATCAAAAATGATTGCAACACTATTCAAAGCAACTTACCAGCAACAACAAAGGAAGTGAAAACTTTCATTGGTTTTAGAAAGTTATTCTCCCATCTCTTCCTCAAAAGGAGAGGACAATGAAAAAATAGGAAATGGTCACAGTTCCTCTGTGTTTCTCTGTAAGTTTTTAAAATGCAGAAGAGGAAGAAAATCGGCACTTCCCCCTCATTGTGTCCTTCCTACCTACCTCCTCTCTTACACAGACAGGCATGGTTGCACACGCATGTGTTCTGAAGATAAAGCCAAGTCTTCCTCACCAGCTGCTCCACACAAGCTTGCAGCAATAGGAGGCAGAAACAGTCTTCCCAAAGGTGCTTTTTCAAGAGGCAGCTGGGCTTCCTTTGTTTTTCCTTGAAGATGTTTCACTTCTCATCCAAGATGCTTCTTCATTTGAACTGAACTCCTAATGGAAAGAACTGAAGAAGCTACTTGAATGAGAAGCGAAACTTCTTCAAGGAAATATAAAAGAAGTCCAGATGCCTCTTGAAAAAAGTACCTTTGGGACAACCATGACTTGGATGACTGAGAATCTCCATAGATATTTAGTGGCTTAATCCACAATGTCCACATATTAGCTATGTGTTGTGGCCCAGCAGGAGCCGTTGGAGCTGCCACCAGACTCCGACAGCGAGGGGCCCTATGAGTCGGCTCTGGAGGATGTGGAGGACCCTGGACAGGGTTCCGGCTCTGAGCAGGGCGCAGAGAGGCTGGTTGGCCACCAGGAGGCACCTGAGCCTTGGACCAGTGGGGAGGAGACAAGGAAGTGTGAGCCTGAGGTCAGCAGTGAGTTGTTCCTGGATGCATGGCACCAAAGAGCTAATAGGCGTCAGGAACAGTTGCGCAGTTACAGGAGGTAATTACACTCAGCTGGTGGTCATTAGGCTCCTCTCCAGACTATAAAAGGACTACTTGTGCACATGCCCCTCTTGCAGAAGTCAACGCAGGAACTAATGTCGGAGAACATTATTGTGAGTTTGGCAGGTTGGATTGCTGCCAAGCCTTATCTGTGCTGGATTGCTGCCCAAGCTTGTCTGTGCCGGTTTGCTGCCAAGGACCTGTCTGTCTGTTAATTAAATGCCGTAACTTATCTCTGGCTCGGAGTGTGTGTTGGTGTGGGACGAGGGGGGTCAGAACAGCTATGGATACTTGGAAGATGCAGTTCATATACCGGTAATTCTTTGAGCTGACCTCCTCTTTGCGTCTAGGGATCGTGGCCACACATTGTACTACGTCATGACTTTTTAAAATCCTACCTTTGTTTAATTTTTGTTCATAAAATTTATAGGCCGCCAATCTTACCTCAAGGTAACCTCGGGCAGCTTACAATCGTCATAATAAAGATCAGTGGGTGAAATTTGCATATTAAAATCTAAATCATGATTCACAAACATAGGAGAGCCAGGTTCACACAACAGGCTAAGCCAAGATCAAGGGAAGCCATACTCCTTTGTCTGTATTGATCATCTCAATAAGAATGCAGAGCATGCCATCTGATGCTACCTACTGGTAGGTAGTTGAACTGCAACAGACATGGAGCCCAGGTGTGATGGAGCTTTGAAAATATCAATTGAGCATCAAATTGCATAATTTTCTGGAGGAACAGTTATTGTATGTATGTATGTATGTATGTATGTATGTATGTATGTATGTATGTATGTATGTGTCAGGCCTGCAGCCATCTTTTCTTTTGGATCTTTGGCCTGCCACACTATTATTCTACTATGCATTTTCTATGGTGGGAATATGGGAGAGGGGATTGTAGAAGTGAGATGCGATGTAGCCATAACAAAATTCTTTCTAGAAAGCCAAGGTCATCCTTTCTCTCTGTACCTCTGCACCTGACAGGAACTGGATGTGTGAAACTGCCAGCATGGCAGTAGAAGATTGGACCATGTGATGGACTTGTGCGTGTAAGGGCAAGATCATGAACTTTCAACTGGGTGGGGAAAACCGGGAAGCTTTCAGATTCGGGTTTTCCCAGATGTGCCAATATGGCTCTCTTAATAAATTGGAACTTTGAGCATTACTTTGCCTCGGACTCTGATTTACTTTTGGATGCTGTTTGGAACACTGATAGTATGTATGTATTGTCAGGAATTGCATAGCAGGTGTCCAAATGAAGGCAGAGACGTTGACAGGAACTTATAGTTTTATATAAATGAATATATTTTACATCAATATATACAACCAATTTTGTTGTATTTAAGTACAATGACAATAAAGATTATACTTATACAGCAAACTATAGGCAAACAGGAGCATCAAGAGGTAATTCACAGGGCATACAGGGGACACAGAAAAAAAAGGGGGAAATTCCCCTCCACACCCATAGCAACCAATCCCAGCGCAAGATTGCCTCACGCACGAGCCAGCGCTTTCGAACCAATCAACCACAACTCAGTGTTCTGGCCAAACCCCACTACTCCAGCTGCTAAATTCAAATATCTTAACATATATTGACTAAAATTTGAGTCATCAATGGTCATGGATCAATCAGGCAGCACTGCAATCCTTTCATTACCAAAAGCTGCACCATAAGAGACGGCAAAGGGGATAGACCTCCGTCATGTCTGGTTTTATTGCGAGGTTAAAACAAAATACACCATCGATTGCTAGTCAGTCTATGCAAGCTTTTCATTGAGCGGCGGACATAAGAAGGCCCTCCTTTTGGCAAAGAATAGTGCTCAGATCAGATCGCCTAGGATAGAAAATTGTTTGGTTTGCCCAGCTCTTAAAATAAGGGAAGGGGGAAAAAAAACCCCTGTGTCAGGTTCTAAGTAATGCATCCATCACAAATTGAACTCTGAGGCATTCCGTTTTCTCAAAGGACAAATTTATTTAGATACACCATATTGACACTAACTGGTGAATAGCCAGTTCTAAAATTCCCTGGTCTTTTCACCCCAATGTAAGTTTCAGTTTTCCCAAGTTTCCAAAACAAACTGTCACAGTGATTCTCAACCTTTCCAATGCCGTGACCCTTTAATACAGTTCCTCATGTTGTGGTGACCCCTAACCATAAAATTGGTCTCTCGTGTCTTAGTTCCTAAAACCATTGAAAATAGGTGTTTTCCGATGGTCTTAGGCGACCCCTGTAAAAGGGTCGTTCGACCCCCAAAGGGGTGCCGACCCACAGGTTGAGAACCACTGTTCTATTAGGATGGGAGCTGGTTGCTTGGCAACATCTCTCCTCCTCCCCTCTCTGTCAGCCAGATATTGGAATGTGGTTGACTCATCAGTCAGGAATGATGTTTTGACTGAAGGCTCCATCCCACTTCAGCTCCAAACTGTGTCAAACAGTGAATTCATGTCAGAATGCCCAAGGATACAAACAATCCCACACCCCAATCAAATTCACACTTGACACCCTGCTCTACAATTATTCTCTCTTAGAAAGTTCAGTTGCACTGAAAGAACATGGTTGTCAGTCCTGCAGCCATGTTCCTTTTGGATCTTTGGCCTGCCACACTTTCTATTATTCTACTATGCCTTTTTCTATTGTGGGAAAATGGGAGGGGGAATTGTATGGAGTTAGATGCTATGTAGCCAAAACAAAATTCCTTCTAGAAAGCCAAGGTCATCCTTTGTCTCTGCACCTGACCGGAACTGGATGCAGGGAACTGCCAGAATGGCAATGGGACATTGGACCATGTGATGGACTTGTGATTGTGGGGCAAGATATTGAACTTTCAACTACATGAGGAAAACCTGGAAGCTTTCAGATTTGGGTTTCCGCAGATGTGCCAACATTGCTCTCTTAATAAATTTGAACTTTGAGCAATACTTTGCCTCGGACTCTGATTTACTTTTGGATGCTATTTGGAACCCTGACAATGGATTTCAACAGGTGCTTAAGAGCAAACAATGCGTTACAGGAAGATCTCAACGTACAGCCACAATTGAGCCCACGATTTAGGTTGTTAAGTAAGGAATTTGTTTGCCCCATTTTACAACTTGTCTTGCTACAGTTGTTAAGTGAATCACTAATGTGGTTAAATTAGTAACATGGTTGTTCAGTGACTCTGGCATCCCCACAGACTTTGCTTGTCAGGTGGTTGCAAAAGGGGATCACATGACCCCAGGACAGGTCATAAATGTGAGTCAGTTGCCAAGCATCTATAAATCACGTGACCATGGGGATGCTGCAATGGCCATAAGTGTGAAAAATGTTCATGTCCCTTTTTTTTAGTGCCATTGTAACTTTGAATGGTTACTAAATGAACTATTGTAAGTTGAGGACTACCTGTACTATATACAGGAACTGAAAACCACAGCCTTTGGAGCAATGTCTGAATAGTTTTGTGGCTGTCCATGGTCCTGGAGCATTTCCCAATATCTCAATTTCTTATTCCAATATGAATCATTTGTGTATCTATGACAGAAGGAACCAGCTTTTCCAGCAGGGCAGAATTAACTTCTTCAAAGAGTGTTTGAAAGGTTTTTTTTAATGTAGGTACGCTCAATTCTAACAACCGTAACTTTGATGTGACACTTCCTGCGGTCTTTATATGGACCTGCATGTATAATACTAACTCTCAGGAAATAAACAAACTGGCTTAATTTCCACACAAAAACCATGTTCCCACAATAGGAGTCTCAACTTAAATCAAGCCAGAGTGATTAGGATAGGTTTCCATGCATTGTATGATTCCAGAAAATGCATTTAATTAGATAAACCTTAATGAACCCTAGAACTATATATAGGAAAACTGTCAAATAATATAGAGTGAAATACAAAAAGAAATACAGTAGTAAAGTTGCTGTCCAAATACGTTATTAGGAACATCATGACAACAGGACTGAGTAGGATGGATTAATAGATATGTTGTTGTTGTTAGTTGCAAAGTCCAACCCATGGTGACCCCATGGACAACGTTCCTCCAGGCCTTCCTATCCTCTACCATCCTCCGGAGTCCATTTAAACTCACGCCTCCTGCTTCGGTGACTCCATCCAGCCCCCTCATTCTCTGCTGTCCCCTTCTAATAGACATATTTCATCCTACACATTTTAATTGAGGGTTTCCATTTGGAGAATGAAGATTTGCGATAAAATGATTGTTTTAAAAAGGAGAAAGTGTTCTTTTCTTTCTCTTTTAACCTTACTCTGATGCCAAAGAGTTCTCCAAAATTGTAGACTCCAGAACTCCATAGAGATTCTGCCCACCCCAGATTCCCACTCTATTATTTTCTTTGTAAGACTATTATTGCCCAGTGTAAGTTTTAATCAGCTTGGGGTAAAAGACCTTTTGCAATGATGACTATGAGCTCAGCAGACTTTGAGAGATATAATAAGCCAAGAAAGGAAGTTACAACTTACTTAAAGAAAGGAAAACACTAAAGCATTTACCTCCAAAAATGACTATCATTATGCAAATTATACATTTTTGATGCCAAAAGTAGAGGAAGAAACTTCTCTACTCAAAAAATAAAATAACTGTAATTGTTCAAATTATATACATATTTAAAGCTGACTAATCAAAACCATTTGGACTCAGCGAGAAGTTTGTAGACATTTCTATTGGCTATGAAATAACTAGGTTTATATTAATTTATAGGAATGGGAAAAGGGTTCTATCTCTGGATGAAGTTGACTGCATTAGACCCCAGGGAATCTCCAATGCTTTTATGCCCATCATTTCAAGATCTATGAAGGACCCTCTTGAATTGATAGAAATCTCCATCCTTTAGCCAGTAGCTATTTTCATAGTTACTGCTAAATCATTGTTTTGCTTAGTTTGTTGGGCAAGTTATATTGAGTCTCACAGGCAGCTCAATTGCTATCCTAAGCTCTATTGTGGCATGGCTTGGTACGACACCTGGAAAAGGACCACGGTCAAGCCGAGGGCTACAATTACGACGTGTGATTACAGCTTTAAGTTTGATTAGCTCACCTTAATCACAGTCCACGGTGCCATTCAAATCTAAACTAAAGGTTACTTTATAATTCTTAAGCTTCCAGGAAAGTGACATGGGACACAAGAATAGCTGTAATGGGGAGCTGCTCCTCCTCCACCACCATCTCCCTTGCCCATACTTTGTTCTTTGTCCCAAGGAGTATATGAAACACAAAAAAGATATTTACTCTTCTCACTGAACATCATGAGCTTCTGTTTTTGTGTAGAAGAAAGGAAGGAAGGAAGGAAGGAAGGAAGGAAGGAAGGAAGGAAGGAAGGAAGGAAGGAAGGAAGGAAGGAAGGAAGCCAACCAGCCAACCAGCCAACCAGCCAACCAGCCGGAAGCACTGCAAATGTTTCTGAGATATTGCCCAAAGAGAAGGGAATTGATCTGTCTGTCTGTCTGTCTGTCTGTCTGTCTGTCTGTCTGTCTGTCTGTCTGCCTGCCTGCCTGCCTGCCTACCTACCTATCATCTATTTATCTATCTGGGTCAAGATTCCATGTTGAATCCTCTTAGCATTAGGATCCCCCAACACACTCACGGACCAGTTGTGGCTTATTGGACTGGTTTCCCTGATACCCAACAATAGCACTAGCAATATAACAATATTGATATTTAGAATAGAATACAGCTGGAAGGGACCTTGGAGATCTTCTAGTCCAGTCCCATACTCTAGCAGGAAAACCTATACCATTTCAGACAAGTGGCGGTCCAGTCTCTTCTTTAAAACCTCCCACGATTTCTGAAGGCAAGCTGCTCCACTGGTTAATTGTCCTCACTAAGTTTCTCCTTAATTCCAGGTTGCTTCTCTCCTTGATTAGTTTCCAACCATATTTAACAATAGCAATAGCACTTAGTCTTATACACCACTTCACAGTGCTTTACAGCCCTCTCTAAGCAGTTTACAGAAGTAAGCCTTTTACCCCCCACAATCGAGGTCTTCATTTTACTGACTTTGAAAGGATGGAAGACTGAGTCAACTTTGAGCTGGTGAGAATCAAACTGCTGGCAGTGGGCAGACTTAGCCTGCAATACCGCATTTTAACCACTGCACCACCATGGCTCTAAATTATATCAAACTTTATTTATTGACTCTCATCTGCAGAAAAATCCTAGCAAAAACTAATACTGCACTGAGATGAACTTAAGCCACAGTTTGGAACAACATGTGTGAATCAAAGTCCCCCCCCCCCCCCGTTTCATAGTAGAAACTGCCCAGCTCCCCACACAGAGCAACTCTGAGTTGTTTATGATTTATGGGTGATGCAAGTTAAAGCTAACCCAGATTGAGATGTTGTGTGAATGCAGCCAGCATGGTGCAATATAAATGCTGAAACTGAAAGAACCAAGTTCAGGTATCTCCTTGTACAGGTAGTCCTCAATTTACGATCACAATTGAGCCAAGATTTATGTCCCTAAGTGAGAAATTTGTTAAGTGAATTTTGCCCCATTTTGTGATTTTTCTCGCCGCAATTGTTAAGCGAATCACTGCAGTTGTTAAATGAGTAACACGGTTGTTAAGTGAATCAGATTTCCCCATTGACTCGGCTTGTTAGAAGGTCACAACAAAGGAGATCGCATGACCCCTGACCAGTGTTTTTCAACCACTGTGCCGCGGCACACTAGTGTGTCGTGACATAGTGTAAGGCAGTGATGGGCAACCTTTTTGGCGTGGTGTGTCAAAAATCGGCAAAAAATCGAGCATAACTCGCGTTGTGTGTCACTTCGACAAAAACATAATTTTGCGCAATTTATAGTTTAAACTACAAAAATGTACAATTGAAATATATAATTGTATTTAATAAACCAAAAACAAATTATTTAACATACCTGCTTAGTAACTTCTTTGTTCATCAGTCGATTTCATATGTTGCCCTTGATATTATTGAACTTGTTTGGGGTGCCGTGAACCAGGGCTGTGGAGTCGGCTGCTTCCAGCTCCACGTCCTCATCAACATGCTGCTTCAGCCCGCCCCTGCTATGAATATTCCTAGTGACGCGAGGGCGAAGAATATGAATATTCATAGCGGGGGCGGGCCGGAGCGGCATGTTGATGAGGACGTGGAGCTGGAAGCAGTAGACTCCACAGCCCTGCTGTGAACTGAGATAAGTGTGGTGCGGTTGTAACCGACAGTCCCAGGAGTAGACTCTCTGTGCCGGCCTGACTGGAGAGAGGCGCGCACTGTTCCCGCGCTCCTCTCCTGCGGGTCCTCCCTCGCCGCGCTGATGATGTGTATGCGCACGGCACACACGCCTTACCAGCAGCCCCTGCGCTCAGAAAGGGGCGGCGGCGATACAGTAAGTGAGTGTGGGCGGGGGAGATCACACGTCCCGCCCCCCCCATTCCTCCAGCACAGATTCTTTCATCCTCGGCGGCCGTGCAGGAGCCGAGGATGAATCGCATGAAATCCTGTGCGTGTCACCCCAAATGGCTACGCGTGTCAGCACTGACACGCGTGTCATAGGTTCGCCATCACTGGTGTAAGGTGTGCCGTGGGAAAAACATTTTATATATAGTCAATATAGGCACAGAGTTAATTTTTTTTAACATTTTCTAATGGTGGTGTGCCTCGTGATTTTTTTCATGAAAAAAGTGTGCCTTTGCACAAAAAAGGTTGAAAAACACTGCCCTAGACACTGCAACCGTTATAAATGTGAGTCAGTTGTTTAGCATCTGAATGTAAATCCCATGACCATGGGAATGCTGCAGTGGTCAAATGCAGAGGTGGGTTGCATACAGTTCGGCCCGGTTTGGCCTAACTGGTAGTGGAATTCAGGCCTGGGTCGCAGAACTGGTAGCGATCCAGGCCTGCCACACTCCTGAACTGGTTTCAGGAGTGTGCATGCATGTAGAACAATATACATTGAAAAGCTCACTGGTAGTAAAACCGGCAGCAACCCACCCCTGGTCAAAAGTATGAAAAATGGTCGTGTTGCTGTTGTAAGTTCAAATGGTCCCTAAGTGAACTGTTGTGAGTCAAGGACTCATTTTGCAGGGGTCACACTTAGCCTAAACCAGAGACATGCAGTCAGGGGAGGCAGGGGAGACGGGGCCTCACTAGTGTCATGAGGAAAAGAAAAGAATAATTAAAAGGAAAAAGACTAAGGTAGTTGCTGCCAGACTCCAGAGTCACAGTGGATGACTCTGAGTTTGCTTAGTGCTAACTGCAGGGGGAGGCGAGAGAACTACGGGCCTCCTTTTCATAAGGAATTTTTCGCCTTTTAACCCTTGCTCAGAGTTAAGCAAGGGTTAAAAGGTGAAAAATTCCTTATGCAAAGGAGGCACATGGTTTTCTGCCTTCTGATCTGGCAGCAGCAAATCGTGCCTAAGTTGCCTTTTTATTTAATTTTTTACATTTTCATCATGGCGGGCAGACAAGAGGAGAGTTGAAATCCACAGCTGGAAAAGGTATGTGGATCAGACGGAGGGAGGGTGGGAATTCAAAATTATTGTAATTTAATTTGTAATTTTTTATTGTGAGTAATTTGTGTGTGTTTGTGTGTGCGTGTGTTTCTTTCTTCACTTCACTCAAACAAACTCTCTCTCAATTTGAGAGAGAGTTTGTTTGAGAAGAGAGGGGCAGCCCTCTCCCCGCCACTGGGAGCCCCGTCCTGCTCCCCTCTACCTTTCCTCCTCTTCCTCTCCCCTTTCTTTGCTGGCTGCCGCCTCGCCCCCCGCCTCCTCCATCCCCGCCAGCAGCGGCAGGGACGTTCTCGCCGCTGTGGGCCACAGCACTTTTGTGCAGCAGTCATTAAGTGAATGGGGCAGTTGTGAAATAAATATTGAGGTTGTTAAGCGAACAGCAAAAACATCATAAATCAGAGTCACGTGACCATATTTCAGGCACTTGACAACCAGCAACTATTTTGCAGCTTCCTCTGGGCCAATTGCCAAGGGCCCAAAATATGGTAACATGATTGCAGGGTGGGGTGGGGAGATGTGATTGAAGCTTCAAATCCAAGTTGTCCTTTTTGGGGGTATCCATCATAACCTCAAACAGTCACTAAATGATTGGCTGTAAGTTGAGGATCACCTGTATGCCCATTTAAAAATAAATACCCCCACACTTTTAATTGTACAGGTAACCACTGTGTTTCTGAAATGAAATGAAACACTCAGTGAAGTAACCTGCGAGCAGAAATGCTGAGAAATTACCCCAGCTAAACATGTAAAGATAGCGACAGCACTTAGCCATAGCACTTAGGACTTATATACCATTTCATAGTACTTTACAGCCCTCGGTGGTTTATAGAGTCAGCATATGCCCCCAAGAATCTGGATCTTCATTTTACCGACCTTGGAAGAATGGAAGGCTGAGTCGACCTTGAACTGGTCAGAATTGAACTGCTGGCAGTGGGCAGAATTAGCTGCAGTACTGCATTCTAACTACTGCGCCACCACAGTGAATGGACACACCAAGCTGCATGCCCAAGGACAAACATAATTCACCCTACAGGACAGTGGTGGGATTCAATTTTCTTTTTACTACTGGTTCTGTGGGCATGGCTTGGTGGAGCTGGCAGGGGAAGGTTACTGAAAAATCCCCATTCCCTCCTGATCAGCTGGGACTTGGGGGGCAGAAAATAGATGGGGGCGTGGCCAGTCAAAGGAGGTATTTACTAGTTCTCCAAACTACTCAAAATTTCCACTATCGGTTCTCCAGAACTGGTCAGAACCTGCTGAATACCACTTCTGGTCCAAGCACAAACATAATTTACTCTACAGGAAGAAACTATTGCCAACCATCCCCTGATTGGTGGGGGAGTTACCGATGCCAAATCTGCAATAGCCAATTGTAACATAATTCTCCGATCATCATATCTCTGCTTGGCTTGTTGCTGTTGTGGCTTCTGGAGATTTTGAAGATGGAGGCAGTGTTAATTTTTTTTTTCAACACATCAACGTAGTTTCCAATCTGTGCCACAACAAAAGCCAGCAGCCCCTGGGAATGACTGGAACTGTTGCTCAATGCGTCTGTCAGGCAGGCTGGGGATAGGCCACTAGGTGTCATCTATGATTGCAAGCAAAATAAGAGGATGCTCATCACCCCCTACTGGTTTTCTGAGTAATGACGCTCCCATTAAAGTACCGCTACTTGAATAAGTACAGCAGCAAGTGACATTTTTCAAAGCCTACCACTCTGGCAAAAAAATAAACCTTAGTTTAAACCTTACTTTTGTAACTGAGTTCATTGCAAACCTGGATGGAGACCATGCAGGACCGTTACTCAAACATAGATTGGGCTGGAACAGCCCTTGTTCCACTGGATCATGAGGTGGCACTGGAATCCGTTCTATCTAGAGAAAACCAGGCCTTTCTTGTGGTTTCCAATGATTATTTAAGAGGCTGCAGCTTCATCTAGCTTCCTGACTGATGTAACCCACATGGCGTTTTCCCTCCAGCCATCTCTGAGCTCGTTTGATTAAACTAGCAACTTGGACTTAAAGCCAAAGTGAATATTACCATTGAATTGGAGGGTATTTTTAAAGGTCTGTAATGGTGCATGAGACACGCAGTGCCTCAGTGGCTAAGACACTGAGCTTGTCAATCAAAAAGGTCAGCAGTTCGGCGGTTCGAATCCCTGGCACCACATAACAGAGTGAGCTCCCGTTATTTGTCCCAGCTTCTGCCAACCTAGCAGTTCGGAAGCATGTAAAAATGCAAGTAGAAAAATAGGAATCACATTTAGTGGGAAAGTAATAATGTTCCGTGTGCCTTCGGCGTTTAGTCATGCCAGCCACATGATCACGGAGGCATCTTCAGACAGCGTTGGCTCTTTGGCTTTGAAACGGAGATGAGCACCGCCCCCTAGTATCAGGAACGACTAGCACATATGTGCGAGGGGAATCTTTACCTCTAATGGTGCATGAGAAAGACCTTGGGAGATGGATTGGGAGCAATGGTGGGATTCAGCCAGTTCGCACCTATTCGGGAGAACCGGTTCTTAACTTTCTAAGAGGTTCAGAGAACTGGTTATTGGAAGAAATCTTATTTTGTTTTTTTTCCGCTTTACAGGGCTAATCCTGTAAGGAAGGCAGGAAGGAAACATTCTGGTGTTGTTTCTAGCTTAATCTTTATTGCCCTGCTTACAGAAACTGCCTCTCCGGTTAACCCTTATTGCATTGTAACAGCTAAAACGAAGCATCCATCGACCTGAGTGATGTTGAGTTGGCCACGCCCACCCGGTCACATGACCACTGAGCCCCACCTACCCACCTGGTCATAGGGACAGAGAACCGGTTGTTAAATTATTTGAATCCCACCATAGGTTGGGAGGAAGAGATGCTGCCTAAGGAATGGTCAGATAAGAGAGGGCATAACTAGCAGCTGCACGATGGACAGAGAAAGAGGCTTAGAAGGGACCCTCCTAAGGAGAGGGTGGGAAATGTGTATTTTCAGATTTGCAAGATTTTGTTAACGTAGCTTTGTAATAAATAGCTCATTCTGTTGTTTCTGGTATGGCCTTTCTGGGGAGGCTGATGAGGTCATTTAATCCAATTCTCTACCAATGGAAGAGGTTCATCATTACAGTGCTTGCTTATCCTGCTCTAGCTGGCTCAGAAGATTACTAAATTTAGACGAGCTACTAAATTTGGCCCACCCCAGACTCTAACCTTCTTGCCAATTACTGTGCCTGAGCTTATTCATTCGGGTGGGAACGGAATTGAGTTAAAAAACTAAATCTAGTCCTCAGCAGTTCTGACACATTAGATGCTACTGGAAGGCAGGACTTTTGGAGAAGATTCAGCGGTTGCTGCAGTATGAACAGAGACGCAAATGTTTTCTTCTGCTTAGCTAAAATGCCGGAACACTATTCATTTTATCGCACAGGCAAAAACGAGGCATGAATTGTGAACCAGCAAGTGTAGCTCCTCTTGGAAAGAGAAGAAGATGGCCTGACTTGAGGAACCTCATCAAAGGGAAATAACAATCTGTTGGAATATTCATGACTGGGAGAGACATGGTAACAAGATCAGCCAATGAATAGGCATAGCAGCTAAGTCAGCCAATGGGAGCTTAAAACAGATCTGAGCCTGTGCTGAGAATCGGAACCGAAACTACTCTGTCTGCTCTGAACTCTGAAATGATACTAACTGTTCTCTCCTGCTTGTGCTCTGCTTGTAACTTCTCCCACGTTGAAAGAATCTACTATTGGTATTGTACATTTATTCATCTGTTATTATGTATATAAAGAAGTTAATGAATCCAGCTGAATCAGTTATCTGTGTGTGCTTTCTGGGTTTGATTTTTCTGCAACAAACTCTGACACAATCTTCGATCTTCTTCAAGATAGGTTAGGCTCACATGCTGGAAGGCTTCCATCCTTTTTCTTCCATTTGGTGCTTTCAGGAAGCTTCTGAGGTTCAAATGCATACAAAAAGACTGACCACGGAGTCCCTACACCAGTGATGGTGAACCTTTTCGGCACCGAGTGCCCAAACCGGAATGTGTGTATGTGCGCCAGAGCACGGGAAACCAGAAGACCAGTCGGCTGGTGTGCATGGACGTGCCGGCTGGCCGATCTTCTGGTTTCCGGCGCACACATGCATGTCGGCCAGCTGGTCTTTGACACGTAGGAGTGCCGGAAACCCGAAGACCAGTTGGCTGTACGCACTGGCCAGCTGGTTTTCGGCACATGTGAAGACCAGCTGGATGGCACGCATATGTGTGCCGGAAACCAGGAGAGCAGCTGGTGACAGCACGCATGCCCAGAGAGAAGGGGCTCTATGTGCCATCTCTGCAGGGGTAGGTTCCTGCCAGTTCTAACCTCTTCTATAGAAGAGGTTCCACAAATCTACCATGCCGTTTAGAACCGGTTCCAGCTCCCATCCCTCCTCTGCCCGTCCACACCATGCTTACCCCACCTGCCGCTCACTAATTGGCTGGCTCACCAATCGCCCTGCCTGCCTCTAAGAGTCCTATCTAAACCTTAAAGTCTTAAAGCTGTCAAGTTTGAACACCCCTGGGAGTATTTTTTCTAAAGGGTTAGGTGTGCAAGGGTCTTGTAACTTGACAGCTTTAAGAATTGCATGCTTCAAATGCCAGAGTTTCTGAGCCAACATTTTGGTTGCTAAGCAAGAGCGTTGTTAAGTGAGTTTTACCAAATTTTACAAGTTGGCCACGCCCACCCAGCCACATGGCTGCCAAGCCACTCCTGTCCAGTCACATGGCCAGCAAGCTACTCCCACCCAGTCACATGGCCAGCCAGCCACTCCCACAAAGCAGGCCACACCTACAGAAGAGGTTCTAAAAAATTTTGAAACCCACCACTGCACGCATGCCATAGGTTCGCCATCAAGGTCTTAGACCAGTGTGAGAGGTTGTGTAAAGGCTGGGGAAGCAGCGGAAGATTTTAATGGATGAGTTAGTTGAAACCTTATCTCATCATTGGGAACTCATCCCAGGTGAGGAAAAGTGTGTGTGTGTGTGTGGGGGGGAGCATCTTCAGAGAGACTGATAACAAACGAGGGCGGAAAATTCCTAAAGTTCTGTATTTACGCCAAACAATAAAGAGACTTTTCTGAACCATTTTTAATTTTTTGGCCCAGCTATGGGAGACTTGACAGCTACAGAGTCGTGCTTCCAGCTTCTATTCATCTGGAAATTTGAAAAGAATCATGAATTGCATTCCTAGGACATTTCTTCCATTCCTTTTTGAACAACCGTCGGTTGTCAATGAAAGACACCCCATCAAATTCCACATGGGCACAATATGAACTTGGGGAGGGAATGGAGGCACCGTTTCCTTGGGAAGACGTTACCGGCAATGTGCGAAAAGTTGGCATTGCATAGAATGCCCAGGAAATCTATAGCATGCGTGTGCCCAGCTCCATTTGTGCGAGCCGCGTGCACACACACTTGCCGCTCACTTAAATGGAGTGCATACGTGTTGCCTGTTTTGACAGCCCAGGTATAAACCCCTCAAAGCCAGGGCTGGGCTTCAAAAATTTCAGCAACGGCTTCTCTGCCCGGCTGCTGGGTGGGCGTGGCTATGGTGGGCATGGCCCAGTTGGCCTCCTGCACCATAGCAGGGGCGGGGGGGAGGCATTTTCGCCTCCCTCAGGCTCCAGAGGCCTTCTGGGAGGTCTGTTTTTCCCCCTCCCTGAATTTCCGCGTGGGCCCTGCACTTATCTCGCATCCAAAATGGGTCGCGTGGAGCTCCTGGGAGGGAGGGGAGAGGTGGGGGTGGGATTTGGAGGTTCTCTGAACTGGTCATAATGTTAGCTACGGGTTCTCCCGAACCTGGGTGAATCTGTAGCAGCCCATTCCGTGGGCTGCGGCCTACACGTTGGGGACCCTGCCCTCGGCCGTCTATAAAATGCCTAATTTCACACATTGAGGGTAACAAACACATGGAGGTCCCAACTCCAATCCCAAATTATTTCTATAACAACGGGGTGTGGAAAACATTCTTCTCTAAGACCTTGGAGAAATTCTGCCCGTCAGAGGAGACTGAGCTGAAACAGACTTATAAATATACCAGGCAACCAACCGTTTCATTTTCCAACCTGCGCGATACTATGCCAGCAGCAGGACAGGCCTCGCCCATCTTTATAGGCCCTGACAAAGAGTTCCTTTTGTTTGTTTTGAACAAAACAGGCACAATTCCGCCTGTCCTTCTAGAATTCTAATGTTTTTACTGAAGTCCCCCCCAAATAGCCACTTGTACTAGCACTGATGATGTTACCTAGTTTGGGTAATGAAAGGCCTGAAAGAAAACAAGCAAGCTCAAGAGAGGACCAAGGACCCCTCAAAGCCACTTCTCCATGCCACATGAGCAAGAGTCCATCGTCTCTTTTATCCATCACAATGTTTATGGATGGGGCACGTTCACCATCTCAGTGGAATAGGACAAAGGACACTCCATTGGTCCCAAACGTCCTCGGCTTGTCCGTATCCTGAACAGCACGGCCGTCTCCAGGTGTCTCCTTCGCTAGGTGGGCTGGTTTACAAGGGGCCATTCGGCTGCTCTTTATCAGGCTGTACCAGATCTTGATAGACGAGAGAACGAAGGAATCGGGGGTAAGAATCTTTCTCCATCAGCCCGAAGATCCTCTTCTGGGCTTGGTCAAAACAAGACCGGGTGGGGAGCAAAATGTTCCGATTGGTGACATCTCTGGTCTGGGAATCAAGATTCACCTGCAATTAAATGCACACCATTATCCACACGATACAAAGTGGCGGCAACTGTGATTTGTTTAAACACGAATAAAAGGTATTTGCAGGAGCAGGGGGGAAAACAATCCCCTCAGGGGCTGGAAACTTAAGATGTTCTGAGTTCAAAACCTAGAAACCTACAGATAGAGATTTTTAATCAATCAGTGCTGATCTAGAACAAGGGTTGACTCAGGTAGCATGTAATTTCATCTGGCTGAAGAAATTCAATTTGATTAATTCTATTCTATTCTATTCTACTCTACTCATTTTATTTTATTTTATTATTAATTCTATTCTATTCTACTGTACTATTTATTTTATTTTTTATTATTTTATTATTTTATTTAGAATAGAATAGAATGGAATGGAATGGAATGGAATAGAATAGCAGAGTTGGAAGGGACCTTGGAGGTCTTCTAGTGCAACCCCCTCCTACCTAGGCAGGAAACCCAACACCGCTTCAGATAAATGGATATCCAACATTTTCTTAAAGACTTATATTAAAGATTTATTTTATTATTTTATTTTTATTATTTTATTATTTCCCACAATTCTAAACCTTAAAAATGTACAACATTTTTGTTGGAAACCACTGTTTACTTCCAATTTCTGCCCCCCCCCAAAAAAGCATCCCAGTGTGAAAAATGGGTTTGCTTAATGACTACAACATTCGCTTAACGACTGTGGTGTTTGCTTCAGGATTGCCAAGTTCCCTTAATGACCACGGTAAAAAAGGTTGTAAAATGAGGCGCGATCGTGTGGTGTGACCTCCTTATCAACTGTCTTGACTTAGGACCAAAATGGAAGTCATAAGCCCGAGAAAAGCAGTTAGATATCCTGCAACTTTCAGCGACGTACAGGCCTAAGATTAGCTGAGCTGTAGGAGGAGCAGGGGCAATGACAGGGCCTTATCCTGGCCTCGACAACCCTGTCTGAGTATTAACATCATTCTCTGACTTCCTCTTTGCTAATCTCTTGAAAACAACAGTAGAGCCCGGGGACTCTCAGTATGATTCAGAAAAACAACTGGGGAAATGCATTCACCTCCTCCATCATCCCTGTCAGCCGTTCAAGTAATGCGCCTATAGAAAATAGAACTCTGAGGCAGGCAGGTTCCTCAAAGAACAGATTATTGGAAACATCACATTGGCACAACTGGTGAAAGCCGACTCTGAATTTTCCTGAGGCTTTCACCTGATTAAGAGTAAAGGGTTTCCCCTTTCCCCCAAGTCACGCTGTCCAATCCGAGTGCTGGCTGGTTGCTTGGTTACTTGCTCCTCCTCTGGCCAGCCACCTGTGAGAATGTCCTTGGTTCCCACAGGAAAACTTTATTGTTCAGGCTACAAAACCCAAGCTAATTATTTCCCCTCTCCCACAGTTGTCTGGCAACCCTGAAGCCTCCAAGCTGGCTTCAGCCAGGTTCACATCAGGGTTGACAATACCACCGTGAAGCACATAATAGTTCTGAATCTTTCATTTCCCTTCCTATCTAGCTTTCCAAAGGACACACACAGATCTTGATAAAGCACTACAAAAAAGCAAGGTCAATAAGATCAGCCACCAGCATGCATATATGAGATTTGTTCTGTGTGGCTTTGTACAGACACACCCGTTTGTCTGGCTTAGTACCAAAAAAAAAAAAACCCTTGGTAAGAAAGGAATAAGAAAAAAGATCTGTTCAAACAATGAAATACAAAGATTTGAGATGCCTATGTATGTGGCGATACTTATGCAGGCATGCAGAAAAGAGCAACAAAGGTTATTAGTGGAGGCTAAAATATATGAAGAACAGTTGTAGAAACTGGGTGTGTCTAGTCTAGTGATAAGAAGGAGTAGGGGTGACATGATAGCAGTCTTCCAATATCTAAAGGGCTGCCTCAGAGAAGACAGATAACCTATTTTCCAAGGCACCAGAAACAAGACAAGAAGCAATGGATGGAAACTAACTAAGGAGAGAAGCAATCTAGAACTCAGGTTCTAGGTTTGCCTTCAGAAGTTATGTGTGCTCCATCCCTGAAGGCTTTTAAGAAGAGACTGGACAGCCACTTCTCTGGAATGGGATAGGGACTCCTGCTTGAGCAGGGGGTTGGACTAGAAGACCTCCAAGGTCCCTTCCAACTCTGTTGTTCTGTCATGAACTCTGTTGCAACATAAATGCGAAATATGGAATAAAGTTTTCTCTAACAAATACTAATTCATCCCATTTCGCAAACGAGTCTACAAATTCAAAGGAAACTTTAATATTCCCCTACTTCTTTTGGAGCTTGGATGGTGATATATTGGTCAAAAATCTTTTTTGCTCTCTCCTGGAGCTTGTCACACCCTCGGAGTTTACGATAATCTTCACAGGCCATCCAGAAGTCCAGATTCTCTTCACTGAATTCTGATTTCAAGAAAGCATGGAAGGCAGCTCGACCATCTATAATGCGGAGACGAACAGACCAAGACAATCCATTAAAATCTTCCCCTCCTTTCTCCCACTCCATAAAATATTTAGAAATTCTATTAATTCCACTTGGAATAAATTCTGCATTTCATCGCATGGATTTCCCCCTCCTACTTCAGGTTACCAGGTGATAGTGGATGTTTTATGATAAGAGAAGATGTTAGTAATGGGTGGAAACTAATCAAGGAGAGAAGCAACTTAGAACTGAGGAGAAATTTCCTGACAGTTAGAATCAGTGGAACAGCTTGCCTCCAGAATTCGTGAATGCTCCAACACTGGAAGTTTTTAAGAAGAGGTTGGATAACCATTTGTCTGAAATGGTATAGGGCAGCAACGGCGAACCTTTTTTGGCTCATGTGCCATAAGTGGGGGGAGCGCAGGAGGGTCGTGTGTGGATGTGCCGCACCCATAATGCAATGTGTGACCCCCCCACTGCGCATGTGTGCACTACAGGCGCAACCCCCCATTTTTTGCATGCTTTTTTCGCCCTCCCCAGGCTCCAGAGGCTTTATAGGAGCCTGGGGAGAGCGAAAACAGCCTCCCCCCCCCCCGAGGCCCTCTGGAGGCTTCAGGGACCTTCAGGAGGCTTCCCTGAAGCCTCCGGAGTGCTCAAAACGACTCTCAGAGCAAACCAGAAGTCCGTTCCTGAACTTCCGGTTTGCCCATAGGGCCGATTTTTTGCGCTCCGGAGGCATTTTTTTTGTGCTCCAGAATGCCTCGGAGGAGGGGGGCGCCGGGGGCTCTTTTCGCCCTCCCCAGGGTCCTATAAATCCTCTGGAGCCTGGGGAGGGCGAAAAATGGCTTTAAAAAAGGGCGAACTCATCTGGCCAGCGCGCGCATGTGCACTGGCCAGCTGACAGGGCAGCGCGTCGCGTACCATGACAAATGGCTCCGTATGCCACCTGTGGCACGCGTACAATAGGTTCGCCATCCAGGGTATAGAGTTTCCTGCCTAAGCAGGGGGTTGGACTAGAAGATCTCCAAGGTCCCCTTCCAACTCTGCTATTCTATTCTATTCTATTCTATTCTATTCTATTCTATTCCTATTCCTATTCCTATTCCTATTCCTATTCCTATTCCTATTCCTATTCTATTCCTATTCCTATTCCTATTCTATTCCTATTCCTATTCCTATTCCTATTCCTATTCTATTCTATTCTATTCCTATTCTATTCTATTCTAGGTAGTCCTTAACTTACCAGTTTGTTTAGTGATGGTTCAAAGTTACAATGGAACTGAAAAAAAATGACTTATGACCGTTTTTCATACTTACAACCATTGCAACATTCCCATGGTCATGTGATTCAGATCATGGCAACCGACTCGTATTTATGATGGTTGCAGTGTCCTGGGACCATGTCATCCCCTTCTGCGAACTTCTGACAACTAAAGTCAATGGGGAAGCCAAATTCACTTAACAACCGCCTCACTGGCTTAACAACTACAGTGATTCACTTAACAACTGTGGCAAGAAAGGTCGTAAATGGGGCAAAACTCACTTAATAACTCTCTCACTTGCCAACAAAAATTTTGGCCGCAATTGTGGTTGTAAGTCGAGGACTACCTGAAGACTTTTTTTTTTAATCCCTCTTGCCATGAAGACACAAAACTTTTATGAAGTGAGTGGAGACATTCCGGAAGCAACAAATCCACACGAAATCACCCTCTGAATTTTGGGAAGCTTACTACAGTGCAGTCTAGTGACAGGCATATAAGGTAAAGGTAAAGTTTCCCCTGGCACATATGTGCTAGTCATTCCTGACTCTAGGGGGCAGTGCTCATTTCCGTTTCAAAGCCGAGGAGCTAGCACCGTCCGAAGACATCTCCGTGGTCATGTGGCCAATATGACTAAACACCGAAAGCGCACAAACGCTGTTACCTTCCCACCAAAGGTGGTTTCTATTTTTTTAATTGCATTTTTACGTGCTTTCGAACTGCTCGGTTGGCAGAAGCTGGGACAAGTAACGGGAGCTCACTCCATTATGCGGTGCTAGGGATTCAAACTGCTGATCTGTCAATCTTTCTGATTGACAAGCTCATCATCTTAGCCACTGAGCCACCACATTCCTAGGGATAGGAATAGCAAGATTGCTATCTAAATACCTGATTCCCTATAGTTGTTGAAAATTATGCATTAGTCTCTGGTTAATGAGTGCTTAAAAATCTGATCTGCAGATGCTGCCCTTGAATAGCTATTTAACACAGAGAGAATGATATTTAATAATGAGCCTCTTTATATAGATTTTTATGCTCTATTTTTCCCAGTAATGGTTATTATTCTTTGGTTTGAGAATACTTGTGCGGTTGGGGGCTTTATACTGTATTATAACACTAAACCATCAGAAGGAAAAAAATAAAATAAGAACATGTGTATGAGGATAGCTATTAGCTATAACAGCTTTTGTTAACCTCACTCCCGGTAGTCCTCGACTTATGACCATAATTGAGCCCGACGTTTCTGTTGCTTATCGGGACAAGTGAATTTTGCCCATTGTATGGCTTTCCTTGCCACGGTTGTTAAGTGAAAGGATGGAGCTGTTAAGTTAATAACATGGTTGTTAAGTGAATCTGGCTTCACCTGTTGACGTTGCAGAAGGTCGCAAAAGGAGATCACGTGGCCGGGGTGGGGGGGACGGGACACTGCAACTGTCGTAAATATGAGTCAGTTACCAAGTGTCTGATGGTTGTAAAAAGGCAGGGGAAAAAGGTCATGAGATGCTTTTTTTTAGTGTTGTTGTAACTTTGAACAGTCACTGAATGAACTGTTATAAGTCAAGGACAACCTTTAGTTATGTTTGGCTACAATGATCGCCAACTATAGCCCAAATCACTGTGGGATGGGAATGATGGGAGGTATAGTTCAATCCAGAGAAGGAAGATTTTCTTCTAGCTCTGCTATGCATTAATGCCAACGAGGGAACATTCTCAGCGATTCCTAGATCGTAGCCAAAGCATGTCCCCTTCAAGGAAGTCATAACAGTGTATTATAGGATCCGGAGCCCTAAATGAATAGAATAGAGTAACAGAGTTGGAAGGGACCTTGGAGGTCTTCTAATCCAACCTCCTACTTAGGCAGGAAACCATGTATAAGTGATGGCTAACCTTTTTCTCCTTTTTCGCCCACACCCATAACTCCATGCTTCCTGCCCCACTGTGCATGTGTGCACAGTGGTGTTCCCCCACCGCTGTGTATGCGCGTGACACCCCCCGCACTCCCCCACGCATGCGTGCAACAACCCCCCCCCCCCCATGTGTCCTGTTTTGGGCCTAGCAGGCCTCCCTGAAGCCTCTTGGGATGAAAAACAGGGCGTAGGGGGTGTACCGCACGACTTGCGCTCCTACCACCACCACCACCGTGCATGTACATGCGACCGCCCCCCCACGCATGCACACACATCTCTGGAATGCACAGCAGAGACTCCAAAATCAGCTGGCCGGCGGGAGGCATGCACGCCTGTGCTGTGGAGCTGAGCTGGGCGACTGCTTGCGTGACGGCAGAGAGGACTCCATGTGCCACCTGTGGCACGCTGCCATCATGGTCCTATACCATTTCAGACAAATGGCTATGCAATCTCTTCTTAAAAACTTCCAGAGTTGGAGTATTCACAACTGCTGGAGGCAAGTTGTTCTGCTGGTTAATTGTTCTCACTGTCAGAAAACAATTAAATGATTCCATTCCTCACTTCCAGGCTCATCATGCAGATCCCTAAGGATTAAAGCTCACATCACATCCGGACCTGAAAACAAATACTGTATTTTTTGGAGTATAAGACACACCATAGTATAAGATGCACCAAGACTTTGGTAAATTAAAGGTAAATTAAAAAAATATTTTTGCACTCTGCAAATCTCCCAAAAACGGGCACTTTTTTGTCAAAAAAGGGGGCATGCATAGCCTTTAGGAGGCTTGTAGAGTGCACCCGGGAGCTGGGGGGGGGGGGCAAAAACAAGCAAAAAACAGTCCAATCTTCGCTCATTTTTGCCCTCCCAAGCCTCCAGGAGCACTTTGGAAGCCTCCTAAAGGCTATGCATGGCCATTTTTGCAAAGGGGGCGGGGTTTCTGGAGGCCAAAAATGCTGTATTCAATGTATAAGATGCACCCAGATTTTCACCCTCTTTTGTTTGAGGGAAAAAAGTGCGTCTTATACTCCAAAAAATACGGTAATTCATAAAGCGACATATCAATTGGCCATCAGTCCTGTTCCTAGGAATACGGAAGTCTCTGAACCTTGATCTAAAGAGGATGCCAGGTGGATAATATCCTGCCAAATAAGCCAGTTTATCAGAATTCAGCCACTCCAATCACCGCTCTGCTCTGCTGTATGCTGGACTGTTCCTTCTACTAATTTGGACTTCTTTCCGTGTCCCACAGGATTTCTGAGAAAGCTGGATTCTGAGGAAAACAGGATTAAACTCATTTGGCAAGGGCCGGACAATTGTTACGAACATGCCTGCTATTTACATTTTTGCCTACGCTCTCTACCAGTTGGAATTCTGGGAATCAGCCTTAATGATTATTATTATTAGGAAGCGGGCTGTGCTGGTGTCAAGAATCCATCTGAAATAAACAAAGCTTCTCGGGACGTCTAACCCTCTCATTTTCAAACACCAGCCTGTGAAAAAGACAGCGGGAAATCTATAAAAAGCCTGCGGGTCAAACAATCCCTTTCAAAGGTCCTCTTGTGTAAACTTACATGGGTGTAGTAGCAGTTTTTCCAACGATTCTGCCCATTGATGGGCTTCCTCGGGAGTTGGCCTGAAAAGAGAATAAACATGAGTGACTGGAAAACAGATGTGACCAGATGAGAGATCTCTGCGCAAAGAATGCTAGCAAGAGTTATCCTACTGCAGGCAGACCTCGAGTTCATTTAGTGACTGTTCAAAATCGTCGCTGGGAAAAGTCACTTCTGACCATTTTTCACACTTATGGCCGTGTTAGCGCCCCAGTGGTCACGTGATCAAAATTCATGCTTCATGCTAGCAAGTTCTTTCAGCATCTTTCTGGAAATGATCTAGGGCCGTGATGGGAAACCTGTGGCACGGGTGCCAGAGGTGGCATGCAGAACCCTCTCTGTGTGCCATCGCCAGCTGTTTTTCTGGTTCCTGGGACACGCATGCGCACCGCCCAGCTGGTCTTTGGGTTTCCGGTCCTCCGGTGTGCACACATGCAGACATTCCAGTTTGGTCACTCGGTCCCAAAAAGGTTTGCCATCACTGATATAGGGTCTCCTGCTTGAGTAGGGGTTGGACTAGGAGACCTCCAAGGTCCCTTCCAACTATTCTGTTCTGTTCTATTGTTCTGTTCTGTTCTGTTCTGTTCTACCCTACCCCACCCTACCCTACTTCCCTTCCATTCTATTCTTTTACTCCTCCTTTTTCCTATCGTTGGTCAGCTGGAAGATAAGCAGAGTTTTTGATTTAACTTTCTGTGGCTGAAAGACTTTATGCTTCGGTCACAGTAACTTAAGCATCCACTCCATAGGTCTTCTTAGGGCCCTATCGGGTTCTTCTGCAGCCAAACATTCAGGTTATTTTGGACATCAAGAGGGGCGATCCGTGGATCAGGTGCAACCCGTACGTTCTCTTTTCTGGTAGACTTTGTGATCTCCAAATCATGACCCAGAAAACCTATTGCAAACTTTGAGAAGCAGTTGAACAATTTCTGGTCATTCTCCCCAAACAGGAAAATCAGGTAGAATGTCATTACTGTCCCCTCTAATAATGTCATGAATTTTCTGCCCTGTCTCTAGCCCTATAGCAATAAAGAGAATTTTTTTTGCGGGCCTCTGGATACAATAGTATTCAAATATCTGAAGGGCTGCCACAAAGAAGAGGGGGTCAAGCTATTCTCCAAAGCACCTGAGGGTAGAACAAGAAGCAATGGGTGGAAATCAATCAAGGAGAGAAGCAATTTAGAACTAAGGAAAATTTCCTGACAAGTAGAACAATTAATCAGTGGAACAACTTGCCTCCAGAAATTGTGAATTCTCCAACACTGGAAGTTTTTAAGAAGATGTCGTCTGAAGTGGCATCCTGCCTAAGGAGGGGGTTGGACTAGAAGGCCTCCAAAGTCCCTTCCAACTCTGCTATTATTATTATTATTATTAGTTGATAATCCGGCGTTGCCCAGTTATTTATTTATAGGGGAGAAATGTCCGGAGCAAATATAATTTCTAATGTTGGATTTTCCCTCTTAGCAGAGGGAGCCCCCTTGTGGAGTACTGTAAAGTCGTTACCATGGAAAGTCCACTGTGCTGTACAGTAGAAACCATTTTACAGCAGTACAGTAAAAGCCATTTTAAGGCACAATAGTCTGCATCTTAACAGAACACACAACCTGAGGGTGTTGGGGTATCTTACTCCACCACGGTATTTTTTTCCAGAGAGTACGTCATCTGTGTACCAAGTTTGGTTGAAATTGCTCAGGGTGTTCCAGAGTTATACTGGAACACACACACACACACATACATTTTTATATATTTAGATTATCAGGTTGCTGGTTCCTTTTGCCTTTGCTATAAGTGCTGACTGAATGAGGATCTGTTTTCTTCTTTGCAGCCCTTAGACTCACTGTGGATCTGGTGCTGCGAGGCTTCCACCTTCCACTGTGGATCTGGTGCTGAGAGGCTTCCACCTTCCAAGGTGGCGCAGTGGTTAAATGCAGCACTGCAGGCTACTGCTAGATCAGCAGTTCAGCGGTTCAAATCTCACCAGCTCAGGGTTGACTCAGCCTTCCATCCTTCCGAGGTGGGTAAAATGAGGACCCAGATTGTTGGGGGCAATATGCTGACTCTCTGTAAACCGCTTAGAGAGGGCTGAAAGCCCTATGAAGCGGTATATAAGTCTACAGCTATTGCTATTGCTATTGCTCACCTGTGGCCGTGAATGATGGGGAGTTTTAGTCCCACAATCTGGATGCTTGTGAAGTGGAGAAGGCTGACGTATCTCAGAATCTCCTCTAAAATGAGATGCATCCAGGAGACCATCTGCAGCCTCTAAAAGCTTCTTTCAACATGCTGGACATTCAAACCAGGTAATAGAATTACAGTAAATGTAGGCCCATTAGAATCATAATGTTGCCAGCTCATAAGCTATCTAGCTATCTCTCTCCGTCTATCTGTTTATCATCGCAAGGGCCTTCAACTTGCTGCCCTGAGGCTCTATGAGCTCTTGGCGAACTTTCAACAACAGCACTCCGCAAGGAATCTAGCTCTGGACAAAAAGCAATTTTCTCCCAGCCTCTCCGGGTCCTGGATATAAATAAATAAAGGGAAATAGATGGAGGCACAGCCTCTTTCGTGAGATGTCTCCTCTAAAAATCAGATTCCTCAGATAAAAAAAAACACATGAACATTTGGTTTGGTCTCCTATCAACAGACAGCAGTATATTTCCAAAATACATTTAACTAATCTAGTTAGAATAGAATAGAATAGAATAGAATAGAATAGAATAGAATAGAATAGAATAGAATAGAATAGAATAGAATAGAATAGCAGAGTTGGAAGGGACCTTGGAGGTCTTCCAGTCCAACCCCCTGCTTAGGCAGGAAACCCTACATCACTTCAGACAAATGGTTATCCAACCTTTTCTTGAAAACTTCCAGTGTTGGAGCATTCACAACTTCTGGAGGTCAGTTGTTCCACTGATTAATTGTTCCAACTGTCAGGAAATTTCTCCTAAGTTCTAGATCAATAATAGCAAACCTTTGCGCTATGGCATGGCTATGTGTGCTCACCGCCATAATTTAATGCCCTCCCATGCCATGCCCCTACGCATGCGCGCGTGACCTCCACTCCACCATGCATCTGCGCACTGCTTTCTTGGAGCCCGGGGAAGGTGAAAATCCCCCCCCCAAGGTCAGAAATGGCCCATTTTCCAACTCCCAGTGGGCCCAGAAGGTCCGTTTTCACCCTCCTCAGGCTCAAGAGGCTTTCTAGGAGCATGGGGAGGGTGAAAACGGCCTCTCCAACCCTCCCGGAGGCCGGAAGTTCACTTTCAGAAACGTGAAAAGTTTCCAACATAGTTATCTTTATACAGTGTTTCCCCCAAAATAAGACAGGGTCTTATTTTCTTTTCACACCCCAAAATAAGCATCTGACCTTATTTTGGGGGAGGTCTTATTATTTTTGAGGTTCAGGAGGCAGCGAGTGTAGTCACCTCATGGCTGCTGCTGTGTTGCAATATTTTGGGGTAGGGATTATTTTCGGGGGAGGGCTTATTTTAGTGCATGCGCTCAAAAGCCCAATTGGGCTTGTTATCTGGGGAGGTCTTATTTTCAGGGAAATGGTATGTTTATTGCAGCTTGTTCCCAACCACGATCCCTCGGTTCCCATTCCCAGTTGGGAAATCTGGTTTAAAGTGAGGTTACCTTAGAGACTGGAGGTCCTGATTTCCTGAGCTCCACAACCTTAGGAAATTCTTTTTGTTCTTCTTTCTAAGAAACAGAAATGAAATATGGGAAATCAGGGATATAGTCAATGCATTAATTAATTCAGGCACGAAAGCTAAATGATAGGGGGAAGTCAAGGGAGATGGGTATGAATTCATGACCAGCTTGGAAAAAGGGCCTTCAAGGTTGGCTTTAGCCGATGTCCCCATCTATCCCCAGCCCCAAACCCCATTGAAAGAGACCCAAAGGAGCTTTTCAAAAGGCAACTGGACTTCCTTGTATTTTTCCCCCTTGCAAATGTTTTGTTTCTTATCCAAGAAGCTTCTTCACTTCTTGGATGAGAAGTGAAACCATTTTCAAGGGCACCCTCCCTCCAAGAAAGTCCAGTTGACTTTTGAAAAGCACTGTTGGGACAATCATGAACTAGATCAGGTGTCCGAGTACGCACAGTATGAAAACTATTTTGAGAGCAAAATACAGTACACAGAGGTTTTGTATTTCAAACAGTGGTTTATATACAAGACTTATATATATACATACATATATTAGGCAAATACCAGGCAAGCAATCAATCTTTCACTCTACACGGGGAACCACAATGGAGATAGAACACGAGGAGAGAGACACACAAAGAGAGGGATACATGAGGAGGGAGAGACGCCCTCGCATGGCCTCCCTTATATATACAGCTTCTTAAAGTGGCAGTAACCCTGCTGTCTCATCTTCATGTCGTTTAGAGCCTTACAGCAGCTGGTCAGCTATTAAATCGTCATTACCCTGACATCAGGGATGGGAAATCTTGGCCCCTTTATGACTTGTGAATTTCAACTCCCAGAATTCTTGAGCCAGCCATGCTCTGGGAGTTGAAGTCCACAATGGTTGAAGTCCACAGGTCATAAAGGGACCATTGTTCCCAACCTCTGGCCTAGAGGATTCAGAATTTCCATCCTTGTGGCTGTTAGCCGTTCAGCCAGATCATCAGCCATTCAGTCATATCCAACCCTCCATAGCCATTAAAAAAGAGTTACACATTTGTGTATCAATCCTCAGTTGTTCCTCAGGGGCCTGTGACATATAACAAAGATTAGCCACAGAAGATTAGATGATGGGAATGGCCTTTCCTATCTGTCAGGTTTTATTATGCTAGCAGATATTGACTTAGTAATTTAACTACTTTCTCTTTATTAGAAGCCACAAAGATGATAACCTGAATGACATTTATTTGTCTGAGTGTTTGATTTATGTAACATTTATCTAAGGGCAAGTACAGGGCTTCTATGTTATCCAAAGAGCTTTGGTTTTGTTTTCCTAAAGCAACTTAAGATATGTAGAGTTTACACGTCAATATCCAGGAATCACAGGTCAGATTGGAAAAGCCCAAACACACACATCTAATATGGCTCCACATTGTTGCGATTGTTCTTTTAACGCACTGGCAGCAGTGAAAGATTAATGGGGAAAAAATCCACACACAGAGCTGTAGATGCATTGTCTGCAGGTGTATACAGGTACAGGTAGGTTCCGCTTGCACATATGTGCTAGTCATTTCTGACTATAGAGGGCGTTGCTCATCTCTGTTTCAAATCTGAAGAGCCAGCGCTGTCCGAAGACGTCTCCATGGTCATGTGGCCGGCATGACTAAACACCAAAGGCGCATGGAATGCTGTTACCTTCCCACCAAAGGTGGTTCCTATTTTTCTACTTGCATTTTTACGTGCTTTCGAACTGCTAGGTTGGCAGAAGCTGGGACATGTAACGGGAGCTCACTCCATTATGTGGAACTAGGGATTCGAACCACCGAACTGCCGATCTTTCTGATCGACAAGCTCAGTGTCTTGGCCACTGAGCCACCATGTCCCTATACACAAGTATATGCATGCATAATTTCCTATTTTTAAAAAAGCAGAATGGGAGGAATGAGGTTTTTCTTAGCAATGGGGAATGGTGGTCCTACGGTGGAGTAAGCCATCCTTCTGTCGCAATCTCAAATAAAGTACTGTGTGGTGAAATGACTCCTCTGAGATATCTTCTATATCAGGAGGATTAACATTAGATATCCCAGGGCTGTTAGGAGATGGAGAGATAAACACTCATTTATCAAGCTGAAGGAAAATCTGCACTGAGGCCATTCACGGCAGTAAGAAATGAGATATATTTACATTATCTTTCTGCCCTTCCCTCCCAGAAAAAAAAAATATTCCAGCTACTTTATCTAGATCAACCTTTCCTCAACTGCTGAAGTCCAGGTTGTTTGAACGATAATTCCCTTCAACCACATTAATGGTCATTTCTGGCATAATTTGGTTGGAGTAGAGAAGATGGTTTTGCTTTTCACCCAGGTTTACAATCAGGTTATAGCTTGGCCAGAACTGATGATTTTTGTTTTACAGATACAGAATTTGCAACTTGGAAGCTCAGAGTATCTACAGATATTCACCAGGCTAGGGACACTGGAAGTTCTAGATCTACCTTAGGCCCAAAGCCAATTGGGTGACCTTGGGCCATTCCCTCTCTCTTAGCCCTAGGGAAAACTAATGTTGAAATTTTGCCAAGAAAATTGCAGGGATTTTTCAAGAGAGTAGTGAAAAGTGAAAAAAAACTTGCATGTAGAGTGCATATGGAGCGGGAGGGAGAGAGGCAGAGTTGGTATTCAGCCGGTTCAGACCAGTTCGCCCGAACCAGTAGTAGAGGCTCTATGCCGTCCTATTTAGGCATGTTTCCAAGTCGTGCGCATGCATTCAAGCCGTGGGCGCGATCAAAGCGCAGGCATGAAAGGCTGAGTGCGCATGTGCTCCCGTTGATGAACCGGTAAGGAAAGTAAGTGAATACCACCCTGGGAGGGAAAGAGAGAAAGAGAGAAAGAGAGAAAGAGAGAAAGGAAGGAAGGAAGGAAGGAAGGAAGGAAGGAAGGAAGGAAGGAAGGAAGGAAGGAAACATGCCGAGGAAGAAGACATAGTTTTAAAGGCTATTTTGAGATTTATAGCTTGAAATCCAGCAATTAATGCTTCAGTGACACTCACCGGGGATGTTTTTGCTTCTGCTGTGTGTTGTGATGGCTGCCATCGCAGTCTGACCCGATGTCCGATTCCACACTGGAGGCTAGTGACTGAAACACAGAGACACAAAAAACCAAGATTTGAACCTAAAGGGCATCTCACAGCCAACTCCCAAGGCTACAGGATCCAGGCTGCAGATATCCGGAGGACCAATAGGTGGGAACAGAGATTGTGTTTCCATGTCTTGCTGCTGCCCTCTAGTGGCTATTCAGAGGCCTACAGTCCAGATCGGTTAGTCTAAAATGCCGACCACAGAGCTCCAAGGCACCTGCTGAAGTCAGTGTCTGATTTATCAAGACCCAAGCCGAGGTAATTTGTAAGTTGACACCATCTTTAGGCTTTTCCAAGTCTTTAGAGGAAGATGGCTCTTTGCAATAAATCAGGGAAAGCAAATACTTTCACCCACCCACTCCCCTTCCTTGTCTTCCTTTTATGTGTGTCGTTTTAAATAGTTAGTCTAATGGCAGGATCTGTCTCTATTTATCTTTACTTATCTAGCAGAAATGCAGGACATGCTTGCTTTAAATAAATAAACCCTTAAGAGAGATAGCCACAGTACTACTCAATTAATAATAAACCGCTGTCACAAGCAAACTTCAGGCTTTGTTCAGATTTTCCAGATCTTGAAAACACACAAAAGTGGGTTCAGAACAATGGCTGCCCAAGTGCAGAGCTGGCTGAAGGACAGAGAAACTCCCATGCCTCCCTCCAACCCTACAGAGACACCTTGAAATGAAATGCTTTCAATAATACCAATGGAAAATTCTCTCCAATCAGCAGGATTTCTCAACCTTGGCCCCTTGAGGTTGGGTGGACTTCAACACCCAGAATTCCTCAGCCAGCCACGACCTGCTCAAAAGCTATTTGTAACCTGATTTCAGAGTTACGGGCGGGTGGCACACAAACCGCAGGCCACATGATCACATTTTGGACTCTTGGCAACTAGTTCACCTTTACAGCCATTTGAGGCACTCCGAAGTCGCATGACTATGATTTTCAATTGGGGGGGGGGGTGTTGGCCGGTTTCCAGCATTTATTTCTGATTTCGAACAAAAAAACGCATATTGGGTAAAATGGAGTCATGTAACAACCACAGCATGTATGACCGTCACCAAAAAAAGTCATAAAATCCGGTCACATGGTGACTCGCTTAATGACCACGACAACTGAGAACCGTGATTACTGGCTCAATGACAACTGTAAGTTGAGGATTACCTACCTATACTGGGAAATCAAACGTATTTGCTCATCTACCCTGTTTTCCTGAAAAGAAGACCTCCCTGGATAATAAGCCCAATCATGCTTTTGAGCTCATGCACTAAAATATGCCCTCCTCCAAAAATAAGCCCTCCGTGAAAATATTGTAACGCAGCAGCAGCCATGAGGTGACCACGCTCACTGCCTCCTGCAGCTCAAAAATAATAAGACCTCCCTGAAAATAAGGCCAAGTGCTTATTTCAGGGGTCAAAAGAAAATAAGATCCTGTATTATTTTGAGGGGGAAATGGTACTAAAAACATATAGAGAAGTAGGCATTCATATCTTGCTGATCTCCATATGAAAAATTATTTTGGATGAGATTCTTTTTCAAACGTTCTGCATAAGAGCTCTTTCAGCAGGTGACCCAAATGTATATGTTCAGAATTTGCATTTAGTGCTCATTTGTGATAATTCACACATAGCCGGCTTCCCCTGAAATTTACTGAGAATCACATGGGTTATAAGCAGGGTGGGGGGGCTGCTCCAGGTTTGCCCAGATTCGGGCAATCCTCTAGCAAAGATTCTGCACAGTTCGGTGAACCCCCAAATCCCATTCCTGGATGGGCCCTCTTCTCCCTCCCCTCCCAGGAGTCTCCATGCGGCCTATTTTGGATGCCAGGCAACTGCAGGGCCCGCGCAGAGGCTCAGGGAGGATGAAAAGTGCCGCCTCTCTGGAGGCTCCGGAAGACTAGAAATGGCCCCGTTTCTGGCCTCAAGGGAGCTCCAGAGCCTGTGGGTGGCTGTTTTTGCCCTCCCGGAAGCACGAGGAAAGCCTCCAGAGCCCAGGGAGGGTGAAAATGTCCCCCCCCCCCGACCGCTGTGGTGCAGGAAGTTGACTAGGCCACACCCACCATGGCCACGCCTACCCAGCAACCTGGCAGAGAACTCATCGCTAAAATTTTTGAAGCCTACCCTGGTTATAAGCTTTTCACAAGCTTTTTTCTTGAGACCTCCTTATGTTTCATTCCAGATCAGAGGTGGGCAACTACAGACGGTCTGTGAACATATTTTTGATCAAATTTGCTGAAAACTGCATCATTTCCTGCCACTGTCAGGTGAGAAACATGAACCTTAACTTGTAAACATCCTATTAGCTTAGGGAATGAAAAGCACAGAACAAATCTTTTCCCCTTGCCCCAAAATCTCCTCTGAGAAAAAGCTGGTCCCTACCCACTTTTTCCATGCATACAATGCATTGTCCCAAGGGTGCTTTTTCAAGAGACAACTGGACTTCCTTGTTTTTCTCTGAAGACTTTGCATTTCTCATCCAAAAAGCTTCAGCTCTGACTGGATGTTGGGGAATGGGAGGATTTATAGAGCGGTGAGGGATACGACATCATCCATCTCCAGTCAACAACACAGTCCTTTCAACAGTTCCAAGAAGGCACCACACCCATTTGCACTATCCAGGTGACCCCTGAGGACATAGATAAACCTCCAGGTGGTCTCATCGTCTCTCTAAAAGGATGCAAATGACCAACTGTCTGCAAGGAGTATCAATCCTTCCATTCCCCACCATCCAGTCATAGCTGATGAAGCTTCTTGGATGAGAAGTGAAACATCTTCAAAGAAAAGCAAGAAAGTCCAGTTGCCTTTGGAACAACTATGACCTGGTTGACTAACCAGGCCATAAAGGTAAAGGTAAAGGTAAAGGTTCCCCTCGCACATATGTGCTACTCATTCCTGACTCTAGGGGGCGATGCTCATCTCTGTTTCAAAGCTGAAGAGCCAGCGCTGTCCGAAGACGGTCTCCATGATCATGTGGCCGGCATGACTAAACGGCAAAGGAACATGGAACGCTGTTACCTTCCCACCAAAGGGGGTCCCTATTTTTCTACTTGCATTTTTTACATGCTTTCGAACTACTAGGCTGGCAGAAGCTGGGACAAGTAACAGGAGCTCACTCCGTTACGCAGCACTAGGGATTTGAACCGCCGAACTGCCAACCTTTCTGACCGACAAGCTCTGCATCTTAGCCACTGAGCCATCACGTCTTATATCTAGATCTAGCCATACAATACATTAATTTTCAGAAAGCCACACCAATCAAGGAATCTCAGTCCTGCTTGGGGGGGGGGGGCATAGAAATTTGTGCCAATCCATTCATGTTAGCAATGTTAATCACTGCAATCTTAGAATAACAGAGCTGGAGGTTTTCTAATCCAACCCCCTGCTTAGACAGGACACCCCACACCACTTCTTCTGCTCTCCCACACTCTTTTAGAGAAACTCAGCTTTCTAAATCTTGCAGAGAATCCCACCTTGGATCGAGAGTTTGCAAATCAAGATGAAAAGCAATATTGCAACACTTTCCCTTTGACAAGAAATCACGACCCACAGGCCAACTTAAGGAAAAAGATAGCAGCGTTCCAACATTTGAGGTGCTGCCATAAAGAGGAGAGGGCTCAACCTATTTTCCAAAGCATCTGAAGCAAGGCAAGAAGCAATGTATGGAAACTAACCAAAGAGGGAAGCAACCTAGAACTAAGAAGTAATTTCCTGATAGTGAGAACAATTAACCAACAGAATGACTTGCCTTCACAAAGTGTAGGTGCTGCATCACTGGGGGCTTTTAAAAAGAGACTGGATAGTCATATGTCTGAAATGGTATAGGGTATAAGGTATTGAGCAGGGGGTGGGACTAGAAGACCTCCAAGGTCCCTTCCAACTCTTTTATTCTGTTAATATCCAGCTGGGAACTTACTTTATAGGGAAAAAAATGGCTCAATCTTTTCCTTAGATTGGTCAGTGGTCAGATAGTTAAGGAACCAATTTAGACTGGGTTCATTCTGAGATATGAGTTGTGTTATAAGTGACTTAGGTCTACTCTGAGTAAGACCGAAGCATCCCGACTTTTATTCTTGCAGTTATGGGAAAATAGCATTCGAACTTTGTACCTCTGGCAACACGGTGCCAGAGGTGGTATTCAGCCAGTTCTGACAGGTTCTAGAGAACCGGTAGCGGAAATTTTGAGTAGTTCGGAGAACCGGCAAATAGGCTGGCTGCGCCCCCGCTGCCTCCCAGCTGATCTTCTTTTGCTGCCCTGAACAGGAGAACGGAGCTGGAAAGCAGATTAGTGGGGTGAGGTGGGGGGAAATGGGGATTTTGCAGTAACCTTCCCTCAGAAGTGGGGAGGGAATGGAGAATTTGCAGTATCCTTCCCCTGTCACGCCCACAAAGCCATGCCCACAGAACCAGTAGTAAAAGTTTTGAATCCCACCACTGCATGGTCTCTCTCTCTCTCTCTCTCTCTCTCTCTCTCTGTCACACACACACACACACACACACACACACACACACACACACACACAGGCTTCAGTTAGCAACAGTGATAGAAAGGGACTGTGGTGCTTCACAAAGGACTGGCCATGGTAGCCATACAGCAAATGACACTACAAAATGGGGCCGAGAACCATAGAGTCCCAGGGGCAGAATTGCTCCTCCACTTACATGATCCCCCCACAGCTTGAAAATGATGGCTTTCAATTAGAGAGTTTTCATTTGGGACCTGAAAGCTCAAAGCTCTGCATGATAGGAAATTATGCAATCCATTTTTTTCTCTCTGCTCTGGGACCACACCTGTTTTTCCTTTAGAGGATGTTTTTTTTTCCCATCGGCATCTCCTGGGGTAAGTGTTTTCAGGAAGGCAAAACCTAAGTCTCATTCCTTTTGTAGTGCATTAATATTGCATGCATGTACAAAGGCAGGGCTAAAAACATACTGCCATGGCTACCATCTTCTTGCCTTTTTGGATCCCCAGAAGAAAAGAATAACACAGAAATCAGGGTAGACTTGTGAGTAAAGTCGCAGGTGGAAGGTGATTGGCCCCTCCCATAGGAAATAAAAGAGGAGTGAAAGGGAAATGGGCTTTTGCAGGAAACAATTCCTTCGGTCGGTTGTTAAGATTCATTTGAGGAGTGTGAAGATCTGTCCGTGAATCTCAGAGACTCTGTGCCAAGTCTTTCCTTGCACAGCTCCTCATTTGGAAAATATTTACATGGCAGCTTTCCAAGCTAGATAAGGTCTCTAGTCATAAATATTCATTTGAAAGGCTGTTTGCCAGACCTTGTTGAATGTAAATGAGAGGAATTCACCTTTGTTTAATAAAAGGGATTTTGTCGGGACCAGGACTCTGCCTCCTGCTTTTTGGGGAAGCCTAGGTCAGAATAGTGATGTGGTGCATGTGGCTCGCACAAAAAAGACACATTTGCCTGAAAGTACCCTGTGAAGTTGCCACCTTCAACAACTTCAGGAATGCTCTCTGCAACCTCAAATTACCTTTGTCTCTTTTCCAGGTCCTTGGTACTCTCTGAGCTTGGTTGTTTTCTTGCTGACTTTTTATTACTCAACTAGGTAACAGCATCTGTGCTAGCCTGGGACACCACATCTCGACTCTAATTCTTCTTTATTGGTACCACATACAGGCATCAAACGAAGGCATACAAATGGGAAAGTGAACACTGATAATGTTACCTAATGTGGGTAATGAAATGTCAGCAAGAAAATAAGCAAATTGAGGGAGCACCAAGGACATTTCAACCCTGAATTAACCAATTCCAAAGGTGGTTTTTTCCCCCAAGAGGCAACTGGACTTTCTGGGTTGTTTTTTTTAATAGAATAACAGAGTTGGACGGGACCTTGGAGGTCTTCTAGTCCAACTCCCTGCTTAGGCAGGAAACCCTACAACACTTCAGACAAATCGTTATCCAACCTCTTCTTTAAAATGTGTTGGGGCATTCACAACTTCTGGAGGCAAGTTGTCTCACTGATTAATTGTTTTAACTGTCAGGAAATTTCTTCTTAGTTCTAGGTTGCTTCTCTCCTTGATTAGTTTCCACCCATTGCTTCTTGTTCTACCCTCAGGTGCCTTGGAGAATAGTTTGACTCCCTCTTCAACCCCTGAGATATCAGAACGCTGCTATCATGTTCACCCCTAGTCCTTCTTTTCATTCAACTAGACATACCCAGTTCCTGCAACTATTCTTTATATGTTTTAGCCTCCATGTTTTAGCTTTTTCTTTGAAGACGTTTCGCTTCTCATCCAAGAAGCTTCTTCAGATCAGAGCCAGAAAGTCCAGTTGCCTCTTGGGGAAAAAAAGCACCTTTGGGGAAACCATGACCTGGATGACTGAGAATCTCCATAGATCTGAGCTACAAATATTCTCCTTGACTGACATCTATGCAGCAAATTTTCTTTGCTATGAATGTTTGAGGGACACGGCCATTTTGGCTGATGAAGATGCTGCTGGAGGGGAACCATTTTGCCCTACAGCATTTCAGCTTCTTGTTTATTTATTTATTTTGAACTAAAACGTTGCTTTGAAAGAAAACCAGGTGGGGGGAGGGAGGCTGGAGAATGGAAAGAGAAGGCATCCCCCCAGTTTCTCTGAGTAATTCACTCGCCTCTGTGGGGAAAACCTCAGAGCTCTGAATCCCAGGCCCTCGACCATAACCTTTCCTTGATCATTCATTATGAGCTGTTTAATCTTAACAAGATACATTTTTCACAGCAGCAAATTCCAGAAATTAAAACCAGTGGGAATAAAGACACTCGGATGTTTAGACAAGCAAACTAAAAAAAAAAATATGGATAGGCAAATAAAAAAAGATTCGGGCTTGTGTTTTCGGGGGGTGGAAGAGGAGAAAGAAAGAATTGGTAAGATGTCCCAAAGGTGCTCTTTTTTTTCAGGAGGCGATTGGACTTTCTTGTTTTTTTTCTTTGAGACATTTCTCTTCTCATCCAAGAAGCTTCTTCAACCCTGACAGGATAGTGGGGAATGAAAGGATTTGTGTTCCTTGCAGACAGCTAGTCATCCTGTCAGAGCTGAAGAAGCTTCTTGGATGAGAAGCGAAACGGCTTCAAAGAGAAAAAATAAGAATGTCCAGTTGCCTCTTGAAAAAGCAGATTTGGGAAGGCCAGGATTGTGAAACACTGTTCGAGGCAGATCCAAAGGACCTTCCCTCCTTTTCATAGAATGAGACAAATGACCTGGTTCAGACATTGCACTCCTGAAAAGGCGCCTTTGGGACAACCATGGCCTGGATGACTGAGAATCTCTACAGACTTTGAGCTACACAATGTGGGATGGATACCCCTTTGAATGGTGTGGGAGTAGGAGCGGATTTCCAGAGGACATAATTGCAGACTACAGGAACCGTTTGCATCACTCAGGTGACCCTGAGGACACAGATCAACCTCCAAGTGCTTAAATGACCCTCTAAAACAGGGGTCGGCAACCTTAAACACTCAAAGGGCCACAAAAGTCCTTAACGGAAGCCCCTCCATTCAATTCTGGAGCAGACCGGAAGTCTGGTTCCCCCATCATAGAGTCTCCTCCTAGCATGGCATCCTTTTTCCTGTCCTGACCGGAAGTCTGGTTCCCCATCATAGAGTCTCCTCCTAGCATGGCATCCTTTTTCCTGTGCTGACCAGAAGTCTGGTTCCCCCATCATAGAGTCTCCTCCTAGCATGGCATCCTTTTTCCTGTCCTGACCGGAAGTCTGGTTCCCCATTATAGAGTCCCCTCCTAGTGCGGCATCCTTTTTCCTCTCCCTGTCCTAACTGAAAGCCCTATCAATTGTGGTGCGACAGCAGAGGGACGGAAGAGCCACATGCAGCTTCAGAGCCACGGGTTGCTGACCCTTGCTCTAAAAGGATGCAATGTCAGACCTGCAGCCATCTTTTCTTTTGGCTCTTTGGCTGCCACACTTTCTATTATTCCACTATGCATTTTCTATTGTGAGAAAATGGGAGGGGGGGATTGTACGGCGTTAGATGCCATGTAGCCATAGCAAAATTCTTTCTAGAAAGCCAAGGTCATCCTTTATCTTTGCACCTCTGCACCTGACTGGAACTGGATGGGTGAAAGCTGTCAGGGTGGCAGTAGAAGATTGGAGCATGTGATGGACTTGTGGGTGTGTGGGGGCAAGATCTTTCAGATTCGGGTTTTCCCAGATGTGCCAATATGGCTCTCTTAATAAATTGGAACTTTGAGCAATACTTTGCCTTGGACTCTGATTTACTTTTGGATGCTATTTGGGCCCCTCACATGCAAATGACCAGCTGTCGGCAAGGAAGATAAATCCTAACATTCTCCACCATCCTGTCAGAGCTGAAGAAGCTTCTTGGATGAGAAGCGAAACATCTTCAAAGAAAAAAACAAGAAAGTCCAGTTGCCTCCTGAAAAAAAAGCACCTTGGGGACAACCATGACCTGGATGACTGAGAATCTCTACACACGATTAGTAAGACGGTTAGTAAGAAAGCATTAAAACATTCCACTGACTTTGTTTGACCCTCCAAAGAAATTCCTCAGATGTTGCTTTGCTGCTGCCACTTTCTCGCAGAGTTGTCGCTCTTTCCTCAAAGATTTGGGGGACGGCAAGCTCCACCCACTTCCTGTTTTGTCCCCTTCCTCAGTTCCCTTTGGGCATGGTACCCCTTGTTGATCTAAGCGTCCCTCGCTTCGGGAGCGCCAGAACCCTCCCGGGTCTTGGAGTGGGAGCTGAGGACAGTTGACCACTTCGGTGTCATCTAAACGAATGCTTGGGGTGCAAGGTTTCTCCTGCTTTTCACAGTTGTTCCTTGGCTCCGGATCCTCACAGCTCTGATGTTGCTTCCGAAGGGTGCTCCGTTGCCATGGCAGGAAGTCACAATCTAGGAGACAACCCTCCGAGCCGCACTTCTGGAGGGGACTCAACATCTAGGTGGAGGAGAACAACATGTTAGTACAGTACATATTCCTTGGAGGTAATGGAATGTCCACATTGGAAGGGATATTGGAGGACTTCTAGATAGGGGTGAGTTGCTACAGGTTCACCTGGGTTCGGGCGAACCTGTATCTAACATTTTGGCCAGTTCGGAGAACCTCCAAATCCCAACCCCTACTTGGCCACGCCCACCCCACCCCACCCCTTCCCTCCCCTCCCAGGAGTCCCCATGCGGCCCATTTTGGATGCGAGGTAAGTGCAGGGCCTATGCAGAGGCTTGGAGAAGGGGAAAAAATGGCCTCCTGGAAGTTCCAGAAGGTTCTGGAGGCCTCCGGAGCCCAGGGGAGGCAGTTTTCACCCTCCCAGAGGCTCCAGGAAAGCCACTGGAGCCTGTGGAAGATGAATAGCCCGCCACCCCACCCCACCATGGTACAAGGGGCTAACTAGGCCATACCACCATGGTCACACCCACCCAGCAACTGGGCAGAGAACCTGTTGCTCAAATTTTTGAAGCCCACCCCTGCTTCTCGTCCACACACACACACACACACACACCATTCCAGCAGAAAACTCTGTCTGCAAAAAAGGGGTACACACTTCCCCTGGGTGTTCAAGATGACCCACTGGGGACGTGGGGAAAACATTAGAATGTCTACTTCTATTTATCGGGGATGAAAAAATAAACAAGAAATCTGTGAGGTTGCTAACAGCTGGCACAGATTATACAGAATGCAGAAAATGTCATGCTGTATGGGCGTTTTCTGTAGATTAAAAATAAGTAAGAATTTAAACTAGATTATTATTTAAAGCGCAAAATATACAAAAAGCGATATGTTCGGGGGGGGTGTCTCTTTTATAATGTAAATACATTAATGTAGTACTAGACATATACAATAATTTATAAGCAGAATAACAGAGTTGGCAGGAACCCTGGAGCTACTCTAGTCCAATCCCCAGCTCAAGCAGGAAGCCCTATACCCGTAGTGGGGAACCTATGGCACATGTGTCACAGGTAGCATGCAGAGCTCTCTCTGTGGACACATGAGCCGTCGCCCAGCTCAGCTCCACCGTCCATGCGTGCGCACCTCCCACCAGGCAGCTGATTTTTGAGTCTCTGCCGCACATGCTTCCCCTCACCCCATTTTTGGTGCCAGGAGGCTTCAGTGAGGCCTGCTAGGCCCAAAACGGGGCACGGGGGGGGGGGAGGTTTGTGCATATGCGCGATGAGAGCACTGGGATCATGGTGAGCGCTGGGGAGGGTGTCATGTGTGCATGCGCAGGGCCGCATTGCATTATGAGTGTGGGCACTCACACGACCGCGATTTCGGCACACAAGGAGAAAAAGGTTAACCATCGCTCCCCTATTCCATTTTGAACAAATGATTGTCTAGTCCCTTCTTAAAAGCCTCCAGTGTTGGAGGCACCCACAAGTTGTTCCACTGGTTAATTATTCTCACTGTCTGGAAATTTCTCCTCAGTTCTAGGTTGTTTCTCTCTTTGATTAGTTTCCAGTCACTGCCCTCAGGTGTGTTTGGGGTATAGGTAGAGCCGAGGTGGCACAGTGGTTAAATGCAGCACTGCAGGCTACTTCAGCTGACTGCAGTTCGTCTGTTCAAATCTCACCGGCTCAGGGTTGACTCAGCCTTCCATCCTTCCGAGATGGGTAAAATGAGGACCCGGATTGTTGTTGGGGGCAATATGCTGACTCTGTAAACCGCTTAGAGAGGGCTGAAAGCCCTATAAAGCGGTATATAAGTCTAACTGCTATTTCTATTGCTATTCTTCTCTGTGGCAGCCCCTTAGATGTTGGAACACTGCCCTCATGTCACTCCAGTCCTGGTGGAAATGTTCCTCTTGAGACTGTCAACTTGGCTCATGATTCACTAAATAAGAATCCAGAGCAGCCAGTCCTCATATAAGTGCAAGGGTTATGGAATTCCCTGTTTGCTTATTTGTGCCTGAGCCTCAGAAGCTTCCAGTACTTGCTAATGACATATCTGTTTACCCAGATCCTTGGTATTGGCATTGTGGCTTGTTTTTATCTAGCTGTGTCCCTGCTTGCACTTAACCATGGCACAAACACCTCCCTGTTTGTAATATCCCTGTTCTGCCTTTGGCGGTTGTGCCTTCACCTTTTGATTGACTCATGAAGGAGAAAGACTCCTCTTAGCTGCGCAGGTGCTGAAGTGGCATTTCTCTCCTTATTCCAACACTATGCACAGGCAGCCTCAAAGGGTATCGAATGGGCCCAAACTTCGTCTATCATTATTTACTAATTTTTTAGGGGAAAAAATTGTTTTAATTGAAGAAAAACACAAAAAAAGAATCATCCTTCATTACATCTTGTAGAAAGCATGTTGATTGGTTACAGATAACGTTCGTGCATTTCTTCCACAGTCATTACCTATAGTTCATATTAGATTATACAGTTTAAATCAAAAATCTTTGCATATCTTACTATTAATGTACCACAATTCTCATTTGAGTACAATTATTTGAACATGCTTTCACCTCAAATCATTCATACTTAAAGACACAAGCACACAATGGCATTCATTAGCTATTTCAAAAAAAACCTCCAATAACATTACACCTTTATAGCATCTTTTAAGTAAAACTCAATTAATAAAGTTTCTAAACCTTCCCCCCCCTTTTTTCCAACTCACTGTTTAGAATTTATATCCAAGTTACTTTTGCCAATACCATAGCATGTATATATTGTTAAACAATGACCGTTAACATTTCCTTGTTGTTATTATAAATGGCTAAAAATCATTTGCTATTTATGCCCCATCTCCTCTCATAAGACCCCCACCCCCCCAAAAAAACCTAACACCTTTATAACAAGATCTAAATAAAAATTTGTTAATAAAATTTATAGGTCTTTTTCCCAAGTCACAATTTACAATTTATATCGTTTATTAGATTGCCAATGTATGCATATATCCATTATCATTTCATTATTGTTATTATTATTATTATTATTATTATTAATAATAATAATAAATTGTTAGCAAATAAACATTTGATAACAACCTAAGACAATCTAAGAGTTACAAAATTCCTACTTATTAATCACCAAAATCAACTAATTTTTTTATTATCAATAATAATAGTGGATCCTCCTTCTCCCGTCTATCATTATTTTGAAGGGAAGTCAAGTGACTGCTAATGACTGAGAATAGAAATAACAGAGGCACGAAAAGGACTGACAACAGGGAGAGCCAGTTTTGTGTTGGCTAGTTCTCATTCTAGAGGAGGGGGAGACGATCTGGGCGCCCGTAGAGACTGGCTACTTTGTGTGGCTGATTGCAAATGCCACCACCATAGCCCTTCCAGACGCCCTCCTCCTCCCTCCTCCCCCTGTGGCTCAGCTTTCGTATTAACATTATCATTGCCTTCTACAGAGCCATTTGCTGAGAGCCATTTGGCTCTGCCTGAACTCGCACTCTAACAGCTGCGCAATCTATCCTTTCTTTCTTTCTTCTCTCCCTCCTTTTCTCTCTTTGTATGGGATATGCATGCGATATGTATGTAATTGAGTGAATGATCCCACTTTTTATTGCCATTATTGTTGTACTTCTGTGTTTTTAATTATTACGTGGGGACTGCCTGGGTGAGTGAATGAGTATGTTTGATTCGGAGGACCTGCCGAGGAATGCGGGGGTCATTGGGGTGGTCGGGGGGACTATGGACACAGGAGTGGGCCGGAGCATCACGGTCATAACAGGGAGGGGCAGATATGGCGGGGACTTTAGGGCTGGCCATTACCGGGGAAGGAGGGCTCGCTACATTGCAGAGATCCCTCCTTCCAGTCCTATGAGTCCCACTCCAAGGCCAGATGGCGCGAGTAATCAGGACCCTGGTCTCAGGCTGTTGTCGCTAAATGCCAGGTCTGTAGTTCATAAGGCTCCCCTCGTCCGGGACTTAATTTTAGACGAGAGGGCAGACCTGGCATGTATTACTGAAACCTGGCTGGGCCCGGAGGGAGGAGTCCCCCTCGTAGAGATGTGCCCAGAAGGCTTTCAGGTGCTCCATCAGCCGAGAGCTCAGGGAAGGGGTGGGGGTGTGGCTATTGTTATCCGAGAGTCTTTAGTACCTCGTAGGATCCCTGCTCCGGAGCTTGTCGGGTGTGAGTCCCTGCTGTGAAGTTGGACCTCAAGGGTCAAGTGGGTTTGCTGTTAACGTACCTGCCTCCCAACAGCGTTGCAGCAGCCCTCCCCTCGCTCCTCGAGTCGGTAGCCGAGCTGGCAATTGAGTTCCCCAGGCTTATGGTCCTGGGGGATTTCAATCTGCCTTCGCTCGGTGAACACTCTGATGGAGCGCAGGAGTTCATGGCTTCCATGACAGCCATGGGCTTGACCCAAGTAATTCGGGGCCCAACCCACTCGGCGGGTCACATGCTCGACCTCGTATTTCTCTCAGAGCAGTGGACATGTGATCTTGGTCTGAGGGGTAGTGAGATCGTACCCCTGTCATGGTCAGACCACTACCTACTGAGGCTTGACTTTCGGAGACCAAACCCCCACTGTAGGGAGGAGGAACCGACCAGGTGGTTCCGCCCCAGGCGACTTATGGACCCTTTGAGGTTCCAGACGGAGCTTGGGGTTATTCCTGATACCCTCGCCCACAGTCTGGCGGAGACTCTGGTTGCTGCCTGGAACTCGGCAGCGACGGAGTCTCTTAACCGGATTGCGCCACTACGGCCGCTCCGAGGCAGTGGATCCAGGAGGCCCCCTTGGTTTACTGAGGAACTCCGGGAGAGGAAGCGCCGGAAGAGACGCCTAGAGCACTTATGGAGATCCAATAAATCCGAATCGAACCGAGCACTTTTAACATCTTGCATCAAGGAATACATCAGGGCAATCAGGACGTCGAAAAGAACCTATATTGCCACCTTGATTGCCTCTGCTGAGTCACGCCCAGCCACGTGACTAAATAGGAGGGATACGGGGGAGCCTTTGCAGGGTAGGGCTGAGGACTACGTCCAGTTCCTAGTGGACAAAGATGCTCGGTTTCGGTCGGACTTGGACTCCAATTTCGCAGATCCAGCCGAGGCACAGGGGGATAATCTGGTAGGCCATCGCTGGGTTGAGTTTCAAGCAGTTGCCCCTGAGGACGTGGACAAGGCCATGAGAGCTGTGAGTGCCTCCACATGTGTACTGGACCCGTGCCCCTCCTGGCTGGTTGCTAACAGCAGGGAGGTGACACGGGGCTGAATCCAGGCGGTTCTTACCGCCTCCCTTCGGGAGGGGGTCTTTCCCCCTGCTCTTAAGGCGGCGGTGGTGAGACCCCTCCTGAAGAAACCATCCTGGGATCCAGCCGTTCTTAACAACTACCGTCCAGTCTCCAACCTCCCCTTTGTGGGGAAGGTTGTTGAGAAGGTGGTGGCCTTTCAGCTCCAGCGGTCCTTGGAGGAAGCTAGTTACATGGACCCATTCCAGTCTGGCTTCAGGCCTGGCTACAGCACAGAAACCGCTTTGGTCGCATTGACCGATGACCTCTGGAGAGCCAGGGATGGAGGCCACGCCTCCATCCTGGTTCTCCTTGACCTCTCAGCGGCTTTCGATACCATCGACCATGGTATCCTTCTGCGACGACTGCGGGAGGTGGGGGTGGGAGGCACTGTTTTGCGGTGGTTCTCCTCTTACCTCTCGGACAGGTCGCAGTCGGTGTTAGTTGGAGGGCAGAGATCGACCCCTAGGCCCCTAACATATGGGGTGCCGCAGGGTTCGGTCTTGTCCCCCCTACTTTTTAACATCTACATGAAAACGCTGGGCGAGATCATTCGGCGGCACGGGATAAAATACCACCAGTATGCGGATGATACTCAGTTGTATCTGTCCGCCCCGTGCCAACTCAATGAAGCGGTGGACGTGATGAACCAGGGCCTTAAAGCTGTTAGGGACTGGATGCGGGCTAACAAGCTTGTGCTCAACCCAGATAAGACCGAGTGGCTGTTGTGTTTCCCTCCCACTAATTCGGCAAGTATTCCATCTCTCAGGCTGGGGGGTCAAATATTACGCCCCTCAGACAGGGTCCGCAACTTGGGAGTCCTCCTGGACCCACAGCTGACTTTTGAACACCATTTGTCAGCTGTGACCAGGGGGGCATTTGCCCAGGTTCGCCTGGTGCACCAGGTGCGCCCCTACCTGAACCGGGAGGCTCTCACAACAGTCACTCGTGCCCTTGTGACATCTAGGCTGGAGTACTGCAATGTGCTCTACATGGGGCTGCCCTTGAAGAGTATCCGGCGACTTCAGCTAGTCCAGAATGCGGCCGCGCGAGCGATTGTGGGTGCACCTCGCTTCACCCACATAACACCTATCCTCCGCGAGCTGCACTGGCTTCCGGTCAATCTCCGGGTACGCTTCAAGGTGCTACTTATCACCTTCAAAGCCCTTCATGGTAGTGGATCTGGGTACTTGAGAGACCGCCTACTGCCAATTACCTCCACCCGACCAATTAGATCCCAAAGATTAGGCCTCCTCTGAGTCCCATCTGCCGGTCAATGTCGACTGGCAACTACGCGGAGGAGAGCCTTCTCGGTGGCAGCTCCGACCCTATGGAACGATCTCCCCGTGGAGATTCGTACCCTCACCACCCTCCAGACCTTCCGCACAGCCCTTAAAAACTGGCTATCCTGTCAGGCCTGGGATTAAAGACTGTAACCCACCCGAATAGTATGAATGTCGTGCTTTTAATGATGTATTGTCTTATGTGTCAATTGTTTGTTTCCCTCCCTTTTCGAGTTGTAAGCCGCCCTGAGTCCTCCCAGGGAAAAGGGCGGCATATAAATAAATTACTCTAAACTCTCTAAACTCTAAACTCAAGGCTGGACAGAGGGAGACATTATTCATGGTACTGTTGCCCTTTCTGCACAATTGTTCCAAGTGAGGGTGTTTTTTGAATTGAATGATTCATTTTCAACTTCTGCCCTCCAAGTTTCAACTTTTACCTTCCAAGTTTCAACTTTTACCCTCCAAGTTTCAACTTCTACCCTCCAAGTTTCAACTTTTACCCTCCAAGTTTCAACTTTTACCCTCCAAGTTTCAACTTTTACCCTCCAAGTTTCAACTTCCTCAAAACGGCGCTATAGGACACTGCACACCAAAACAACTAGACACGAGGACAATTTCCCCTCCGAATGCCATCACTCTGCTAAACAACTAATTCCCACAACACTGTCAAATTATTTACTAAGACTGAATTGGTATTATTCTTCTCTTCCTTCCTAGTATCTATCTCTCCACACTTATGACTATAACCATGTTGCTTGTATCTCTCAATTTATATTGTTTTTAATTTCTTTCCTAGTATGATTTGATAGCTTATTAATAACCTTGACTATCACTAAGTGTTGTATCTTTTTATTCTTGATGAATGTATTCTATTTTATTTTTCTTTGTGTACAGAGAGCATATGCACCAAACGCAAATTCCATGTGTGTCCAATCATACTTGGCCAATAAAGAATTATGTTCTGTTCTGTTCTATTATTCTATTCTATTCTATTCCATTCTATTCCATTCCATTCCATTTTTCTATTCTATTCTATCCATTCTCCCTGTTTTTAAATCTTAATTAAAGGTATTCAGAATTGTTAAAAGGATGAAAAATTCAGGAAAATATTTTTCGGAACAAATATATCAGCAAGAGGTCCTTGTTGCTCTTTGAGCTTGGTTCTTTTCTCACAGAGGTTTCATCTGGACCAGCCCCAATGACGTTACCTAGTTGGGTCATGGAACTTCTGCAAGAAAACACCCAAGCGCAGAGAGCACCAAGGACCCCTCATTTCAACCCTGAGCTACAAATATTCTCCTTTAAATATATCGATGCCATTTTGCTTAAACCGACGGAGGAAAACCACAACCTCGAACAAGCAGCGCTTCTATTCTGCAAGGTTTGATAACAAATAACAGGCCACTGGTCTTCTGAACCTCTAGATCCCTTAGGCCAGCAGCTAACAGAGCGTGTAGTCCAGGGGTATCAAACTCAAAGCCTGGGGGCTTGATCCGGCCCGCAGGGTGCTTAGATCTCACTCTGGAAACAGCGAAGAACCGGCCCGCGGTGCCTCTGGCAGCGAAAACAGAGCTTGCGCGGGTTATGTGCGGCTCCCCCGAGCTCCATTTTCACTGGCAGAGGGTTGCAGGAGGCCGTCGCAGCCGAAAATGGAGCTCGGGAGCCCGTTTTCGCTGGCAGAGCACTTGGGCCACCACAGGCACCCCCGACACAATGTGATGTCGAACTGGCCATGCCCACCTTGGCCACACCCCCTCTCCCTCCCCCCGAGATCAAACACAACCCTGATGTAGCCCTCAATGAAATTGAGTTTGATACCCTTGGCGTAGTTAGTCTTGCCTGACCTTGAAAAAGCTAAACAAGGTCAGATCTGGTTGGTACTTCGATGGGATACTACCAGTCATTTCTAGAGCTGGAGGCTACACACAGGAAAACCGAAAAACAATCCACCAAATGCAGCAGCAAGGCACTTCCATGCAGTCACCAAAAAAAACCTATGCCAACTATAAGTCAAGTTCAATTTGAAGGTGCTACCTTTCCTCTACTCCAAGAGCCAGTATGCTTTCTTTTGAAAATATTGCTTTCCCCCTTCCTACTGCAATGCGCTCTACATGGGGCAGCCCTTGAAGAGTATTCGGAGACTTCAACTCGTCCAGAACGCAGCTGCGCGAGCGATTGTGGGTGCACCTCGGTACACCCACATTACACCTATCCTCCGCGAGCTGCACTGGTTACCGATCAGTCTCCGGATACGCTTCAAGGTGCTAGTCGTAACTTATAAAGCCCTTCATGGTATTGGACCTGGGTACTTGAGAGACCGCCTGCTGCCAATTACCTCCCACAGACCCATTAGATCTCACAGGGTTGGCCTTCTCCGGGTGCCATCTACCAGCCAATGCCATCTGGCTATTACCCGGGGGAGGGCCTTCTCTGTGGCAGCTCTGGCCCTCTGGAATGAACTCCCCGCAGGGATTCGGACCCTCACCTCTCTCCAGGCCTTCCGAAAAGCCGTCAAAACCTGGCTTTGCCGGCAGGCCTGGGGGTGATGAGTTCCCTCCCCTCTCGACATGTATGGTTGTGCGACTGTTGTCTACTTTTATTATTTGTATTTTGTTTTTTTTATGTTCCCCTTTCCCCCCCTGAATTGTTCACCGCCCTGAGTCCTCCCGGAGAAGGGCGGCATATAAATAATAAAATTCTATTCTATTCTATTCTATTTCATAGAAACATTGAAGACTGATGGCAGAAAAAGACCTAGTGGTCCATTGAGGTTTTTCTTTTCATTTTAATTCATTCATTTATTTATTATTTTTAATTATTATTAATAAATGAGAATATTTGTAGCTCAGCGTTGAAATGAAGGATTTCTAGATATTTCTGAGTTTGGTTGTTTTCTTGCAGACGGTTCATTACCCAACTCGGTAACGTCATCAGTTTTATTTGGGTAATGACACGCCTGCAAGAAAACAACCAAGCTCAGAGAGTACCATGGGCTTCTCATTAATTATTATTTTTATTTTATTTTATTTTTAAATTTTTGTTGGGTGACAAAAAATTATCCCAAGCATGCTTAAACTCAGTTACTGATGATTGATCTACTACCTGTGCTGGAAGTTGGCTCCGAGCATCCGTTAGTCTTTCTGGGAAGTACAGGTGGTCCTCAACTTCACAACCACAATTGAGCCCCAAATTTCTGTTCTTAAGTGAGGCATTTGTTAAGTGAGTTCTTGCCACAGTTGTTAAGTGAATCACTGCAATTGATAAGTCAGTAACCCAGTTGTTAAGTGAACCTGTCTTCCCTTTTGACTATGTTGGTCAAAAGATTGCAAAACGTGATCACCTGATCTTGGGACACAGCAACGGTCATAAATATGAACCGGCGGCCAAGCATCTGAATTTTGATTGCGTGATCATGGGGATGCTACAAAGGTCGTAACTGTGAAAAATGGTCATAACCAATGGTGGGATTCAGCTGGTTTGGGCAAGTTTGGGCGAACAGGTTATAAAATTGCTGGCAGCCCCCACCGCTTCCTGCCCCTTCCAGAAGTCCTCACACGCCCCATTTTTACTCCCAGAAGGCTGCAGGGGAGCCTACTAGGCCCAAAACAGGGCACGGGAGGGGGGGGGTGCAGCGCAGCTCCCCCCATGTGGCCTATTTTTGATCCCAGGGAAGTGCAGGAGGCCGAGTGCTGCCTGTAACACCACCTGGCCATGTCCACAATGGTCACATCCACCCAGCTGGTCATTAGGGCAGAGAAGCAATATTATGCTTGATGACGACTCTTTCGGGGAGGGGAGTTTAATCAGCTCTTCCATCAATATTTTTGCTCCGGACTGACACATAAATCAAAAACAAATTTTGTTTCCTCAGTACCTCTCTCGCATAATGAGACTCCTATGTGGTCAGTTCAAAAGCAGTCTCACTCAATACAGGAGGTCTTATTGACTGACCAGAAATAAAATGGCAAGATATCCTCATTGGCTATTAATCGCTACTAATCGAATTGGTCTTGACTTCAGGCCATATACTGGGGCACAAGGGTGAAGGTTACACGATGTAGAAAAGATGTGGAGACTCTAGAAAGAGTGCAGAGAAGAGCAACCAAGATGATTAGGGGACTGGAGACTAAAATATATGAACGGTTGCAGGAACTGGGTATGTCTAGTTTAATGAAAGAAGGACTAGGGGAGACATGATAGCAGTCTTCCAATAGCTCAGGGGTTGCCACAAGGAAGAGGCAGTCAAACTATTCTCCAAAGCACCTGAGGGTAGAACAAGAAGCAATGGGTGGAAACTAATCAAGGAGAGACGCAACCTAGAACTAAGGAGGAATTTCCTGACAGTTAGAACAATTATCAATGGAACAGCTTCCCTCCAGAAGTTGTAGATGCTCCAACACTGGAAGTCTTTAAGAAGATGTTGGATAACCATTTGTCTGAAGTGGTGTAGGGTTTCCTGCCTAAGCAGGGGGTTGGACTAGAAGACCTCAAAGGTCCCTTCCAACTCTGTTATTCTTTACTATATAGGTTGACCGAAAAACTGAACATCTTACGTTGAAACTACATTTTCTCATTTGGTTGGCTGATCAGTGTTGCTAGATAGATGAATGTATAATACAGAAATATAGAAATTATATAGAATCTAGAAATCCTTTAGAAATTAATCCTATGGATGAACAGGACGATGAGCTTGGTGGTTCTTTGGTTTGGTTCGGCAGATTCCTTACATTGTGGTTTTTGTTTTTTTAAAAAAAAGGAACCCCCTCAATTGAATGGGAATGTGGTTCTATGGAGATGGCCCATCAAATTATTCCTAGTAATATGCCAAGAACACAACTTGATAGCAAAAAAAGAAGCGGGCCTTGAGTGAGGGAGCTTAGTGTTAAAAATCCAAAAACGGAAATAAGACAAGAGGAAAAAGAAGGGACAAGGATCCACAAGGAAAAGAGCACACATTTAAATATAAATCTGTGAAAGTTTCCTCCGAGACATTTGTCTCCACAAAATACAAGTAGCCCTCGACTTACAACAGTTCATTTAGTGACCGTTCGAAATTGCTAATGACCATTTTTCACACTTACGACCACAGCGGTATCCACACAGTCACAGGGAAAAAACTGACTAAGGACTGTTTTTCACTTATGACCGTATAATGACTCGTATCCGCACGTTCATAGGATCAAAATTCAAACGCTTGGCAACTGGTTCATATTTACGACGGAGGTGGTGTCCCAGGGGTCATGCATTCTGGCAAGCCATCTGGGGAAGCCAGATTCACTTAACAACCGTGCTACTAACTAAATAGCTGCAGTGATTCACTTAGCAACAGTGGTAAAAAAAAAGTGTAAAACGGGGCAAAGCTCAGTTGACAACGGTCTCGCTTAGCAACAGAAATCTGGGGCTCAGTCGTAGTCATATGTCGAGGACTACCTATACAGGAAGAGATTAGGAAAAGGGGCATTGTAAGCGTTTTGCGTTCAAAAGAAGAAAGAAATCCTTGCTTTTTTGCGATCTTCTTAAGTGTGGTCACACTGGCGATGTAACTAAACAGTGTCATCCACACACAAGAGAGGCATGAACGGAGTTAGGGGGGGATAGGTTCAGCTTGTGGATTCTTTTACAAAATAACACAAAAACACACCCTCTCCAAGGAAGCAGAGTTCCTGGGAAAGGGCAGTGCTGGCTTCAAGCCTGAGGAGAGGCACTTCACGCTGCACGATGTTACTCTGGTTCTGTATGTTGTTGGGATTCCTAAACCCAAATACTGGTCATCCTCAAGTTACAACCACATTTGAGCCCAAAGTTTATGCCACTAAGTGAGACACGTTAAGTGAATTTGCCCCATTTTTACAACTTTTCTTGCCATAAGTTCTTAAGCGCATCACTGCATTTGAATAGATTAGACCCCCTGGCTAGGCAGGAAACTCTACACCACTTCAGATAAATGGTTATCCAACCTCTTCTTAAAAACTTCCAGTGTTGGAGCATTCACAACTTCTGGAGGCAAGTTGTTCCACTGATTAATTGCTCTGTCAGGAAATTTCTCCTCAATTCCAAGTTGCTTCTCTCCTTGTTTAGTTTCCACCCATTGCTTCTTGTTCTACCCTCAGGTGCCTTGGAAAATAGTTTGACTCCCTCTTCTTTGTGGCAACCCCTGAGATATTGAAAGACTGCTATCATGTCTCCCCTGGTCCTTCTTTCTCTTAAACTAGACATACCCAGTTCCTGCAACCGTTCTTCATGTTTTAGTCTTCTATCCCCTAATCATCTTTGTTGCTCTTCTCTGCACTCTTTCTAGAGTCTCAACATCTTTAGCTAAGTTAATTTGTTAAGTTAGTAACACAGTTGTGAAATGAATCTGGCTTCCCCATTTGACTTGGCTTGTCAGAAGGTCGCAAAAACTGACCACGTAACATCAGGACACTGCAACCGTCATAAGTATGAACCGCTTGCCAAGGATCTGAATTTTGATCACGCGACCACGGGAGTGTTGCAACGGCCGTGTGAAAACTGGTAATAAGTCCCTTTTTGAGTGCTATTGCAACTTTCAACAGTCACTAAATGAACGGTTGTAAGTCAAGGACTACCTTTACGTGCAGAAAAAAAGGGAGCTGAGTGGCACTCTGTAGAAACTCTAGCCCTAACCCTTATTTCATCGGCTGGCTGCTGACTTTGTGCAAAGCCTGAGGATGGATAGTTAGAAAGCTGGGACAACTGGACTTGTTCGAGCTGCAGTCTCCACCCTCCCTCTGTGTGTCTCTTCTGGCCTGCAAGGAATCATCCATTTGCTCTTATGATGGGAATAAGTCCAAAGCAGCAACTCCTTCCAGAAGCTAATTCAGAAATTATTTGGCAGAGTCTTGGCATCTGAAGTGGAAAAACATTTCGAGCAGAATTATATTCCACTCATTATCAGTATTTTTTCTTCTTTTTCTATTGCACTCTGATACACAATCTAATAGATGTGCGGAGATGCTGGGAATGATGGGGAAAGTAATAAATAACTGTGTGACTCAAAATCAAAAAGGGGTAACATGATTAGTAGTCTTCCAATATCTCAGGGGCTTCCACAAAGAAGAGAGGGTCAGGCTATTCTCCAAAGCACCCGAGGGTACGACAAGAAGCAATGGGTGGAAACCAATCAAGGAGAGAAGCAACCTAGAACTAAGGAGAAATTTCCTGACGGTTAGAACAATTAATCAGTGGAACAACTTGCCTCCAGAAGTTGTGAATGCTCCAACACTGGAAATTTTTAAGAAGAGGTTGGATAACCATTTGTCTGAAGTGGTGTAGGATTTCCTGCCTAAGCAGGGGGTTGGACTAGAAGACCTCAAAGGTCCCTTCCAACTCTGTTATTCTTTACTATATAGGTTGACCGAAAAACTGAACATCTTACGTTGAAACTACATTTTCTCATTTGGTTGGCTGATCAGTGTTGCTAGATAGATGAATGTATAAGGTGCCTTCCTATTCCTATTCCTATTCCTATTCTATTCTGCCTCACAAGGAAGAGAATATATTTATCCAAATCTAGTCCGGGAATGCAGTAAGCTGGCTGAGAGGAGAACAACATTCTTGGACCTGCCAGCTTGTCTCGTCAATTATTATGGAATTATTATTATCTATAATAACCTTCTTTATCAGCCTTATACCTACACTCCAAGTCAAGGCCCACAAGTAGCTATGTCACAAGAGCTTTTAGAAGTTGAACTCATGCCTCTCCAGGGGACACTTGATGGAGGAGAGTTAGGATTGACCCTTGTCAGCGGTCAAAACTAATACTTGTATGGCTGTGCTCAATATTGTACAGAGACCTATTTTTGTTTTTTGGCGATCCATGCAAATCCATTGCTTTTCCTTGCCGGTTTATCAATAAAGGAGAATATTTGAAGCTCAGGGTTGAAACGAGATGTCCTCTCTCAGTGTTCTCTGAGGTTGGTTGCTTTCTTGCAGGGGTTTCATTACCCAAGATTAGGCAACATTATCAGTGCTAGTAGTGTCCTTACCTAATATGGGTAACGAAAAGTCTGCAATAAAACAACCAAGCGCAGCGAGCACCAAGGACCCCCACACTGTGGTTTATTCAAGGAATCGTAGTTAAGCTAATTTGTGCTTAGTGCAATGTCTGAACCAGGTCATTTGTCTCCTTCTGTGAGAATGAGGGAATAGCAATAGCAATTAGACTTATATACGGCATCATAGTGCTTCTATAGCCCTCCCTAAGCAGTTTACAGAGTCAGCATATTTGTCCCCCAACAATCTGGGCTCTCATTTTATCCACCTTGGAAGGATGGAAGGCTGAGTCAACCTTGAGCTGGTGAGATTTGAACTGCTGCAGCTAGCAGTCAGCTGAAATAGCCTGCAGTACGGACTGTACCTAATGGAAGGGAATGGAAGGATTTATACTCCTTGCAGACAGCTGGTCATTTTTATTTTTAATTTAAACCTTTAAATAGCCTTAATGACTCTCTAAAAGGATGCAAATGACCAGCTGTCTGCAAGGAGTATAAATCCTTCCTTTTCCCACCATCCAGTCAGAGCTGAAGAAGCTTCTTGGATGAGAAGCGAAACATCTTCAAAGAAAAAACAGAAAGTCCAGGTGCCTCTTGAAAAAAGCACCTTTGGGACAACCATGACTTGGAGGACTGGGAATCTTCATAGACTCTCAATCGTGGCCATTCACAGGTGTGTGGAATTCAAATCCCAGTACTCCTCAGCCAGCATGGCTACTGATGGGAATTCTGGGAACTTCAATTCCACGTATCTGGAAGTTGCCAAGCCAGGGAGACAATGGGCTAGGGACAGAACGAGAAAAGCGACTGGCCTCAGATTCATGAGTCCCATGTTTGAATGGAGATCTGGATTCTAATCCCTAAGCCCCATCCACAACCACATCATGTCAGTTGTCAATGAGACACATTTTGCGGATACGAGTTTAGTATCGCTGGTTAAAACATCTGGCATGACTCTCCCAAAGTCTACAGGATTATGAATGCCCCATGTTGAGTATCTGCAAGTTGACCTGGCCCAGTGATGGGTTGCAGGCGGTATGCCCCGGTACAGGTGTACCGGAGCCAGCCTGGAACACTGGATACCGTTCCGGTACGGTGCTCCAGAGGGCCCGCCCGAGCTCCTTACCGGTGTTTAAAGGCTTCTGCGCTTCCACGCAGGCGCATGGCAAGTACAGCGCCTGTATGACGGTCCGCAGAGCAGCTGGAGCATCGCAGAGGTTCTAAGACCCATGCGTGCACTGCGCGCGTCCATTAACCCACCACTGACCGGGTCCCTGCGAAATATAGCTTGGCTAGCTTGTTTGAGTCACTTAACAAACTCTTTCTTTGTGGTGCACTTGTTCTCTGCTGTTTTTTTTTTTTTTTTTTTTTAATTATGCACACCATGAGGAGGAAATGGAACAGGCTGGAAGGGAATTTAAATGGAATGTATTTAGTTATTGTTCTGGGCCACCCACTACAGTTTGGAGGGCAGCTCTTGACATGCCACAGCCTTGGGTCCACAAAACGAAACAAAAGCTCGCCCCAGCTTTAACCGGCGCATCTAAACAGAAACTACCAAGTGTTTCAGCTGTTATGCCACCTTTCCCTCCAGAAATCAAACAAGCGAGAAACTCCTGAAGCTGGAAAATGCCTTCTAGGCCTCCTGTTTTGTTTGGTTTTTTTTAAATATCAAAGCAGGGAGGAACAAAATTGTACTATTAAAATTTCACCGGGAGGCACAGAAGTTAGGAACCCCTGTCTGAGCTATCCTGTCAGCTGGCAGGGAAAGAAGAGTTAAATTGACCAAACTCTGTTTGTACCCCAAGGGAGAGCCAAAGGTCAAGGATTTGTTTCTGGCTTATGTCTCTCTGGAGATGTAAATCGAGCGCTCTTGCAGAAAATAGGGAAGGGAAAAAAGACTTGGCTCTTAAGCCCTTCCAAGCCTTTTCTCTCTTTCTCAAAATACACTTCGTGCCAAAAAAACCCATCGCTTTTCCTCGTCATCCCTAGCACTGCCAGCAGATGCTAAGCCGTCCATGTGGAGAGCTTCCCCCAGCCGCCCCTCCATCCTCCAGCCCTCCATCTATCTCCCAAAATAAAGAGGAATGCCCAGCGTGTAAACAGCGGCAGGGCCAGGGGCCAGGAGATCTGCTGCTGGGAATCTCCAGTAAAACTGCAGGCAAGGAGAATATGAGCTAGCCAGCCTCCTAAACTGGGAAAATTCCCAAGGGGGACCTCTAAGTTTTTATTTTTATTTTTTTTCCCCTCCCTTGTGTGGAGAAAAGACCTCAAGCCTCAAGGGGAAAGGAAAAGGTCTCTTTGGCTCTGGGGAGCCTATAATTCACCTGCTCTCTCTCTCTCTCTGTCTCTCTCTGCCTTTGAGAGGAGGGGGGGGGAAGCCAAATACCGTATAGTGACGCGCGGAGAGGAATTAAAATAAAACCAAGGCAAGGAAAGCCAGAAAAATGGGACCGACCGAGACAGTAAAGAAATGAGGGGAGCCTGCTCCCGCGGGAAGGGGTGTGTGTGTCAATATGAGATTGGGGAGCATAGGGGCTGTAGTCCAACGTATCTAAACACCAGCAAGCGCACCCCACCCCCCGCAACGTGAGAACATGTGTGTGCACGCACCAATGTTGTGTAGCGGGAGGGGGGGAGTGGTCATTTGCGGACCCGCTGTTCTAAAAGACAAATTGGGGAAGGGGTGTTGTTTCGGGACGCCTTCAAGGGGGCTAATTGGAGCGCCTAAGTCCGCCTAGTGGTGGCTTCAGGTTTCACTCAAGCGCTTTGCTGACCCGATCGGAAAGCGGCAGGAAAGGGGACGGGTGGGAAATCAGCCGATTAAAAAGACCGAAGAAAGTAGCTCCGGAGCCCCCAAAACGGCGGAGGGGGGAGAGAAAGAGAGGGAGGGAGGAAGAGAGAGAGGGGGAGAGGGGAGGAAGGATGGGGAGAGAAAGAGAGGGAGGAAGGAAGGAGGCAGAGAGAGAGAAGGAGGGAGGGAGAAGAAAAGGAGGGAGGGAGAGAAAGAGAGAGAAAGTAGAAGAGTAATAGGGAGAGAGGAGGGGGAGAGAGAGAAAGAGGGAGGAAGAGAGAAAGGGAGGGAGGGAGAGAAAGAGAGGGGGAAGGAAGGAGGGGGAGAGAGAGAAGGAGGGAGAGAGAGAGAAAGGGAGGGAGAAAAGGAGGAAGGGAGAGAAAGACAGAAGGAAGAAGAGAGGGAGAGAGAGGAGGGGGAGAGAGAGAAAGAGGGAGGGAGAGAGAAAGGGAGGGAAAGGGGGAGAGAGGGAGGGAGAAAGAGGGAGGGAGATAAAAGGAGGGAAGGAGAGAAAGAGAGAGAGAGAAGGAAGGGAAGGAAAGGACAACACGGGGCAGCGCTGCCCTTCGGCCCTAGCTCACCTTCCCTGGCCGGTTCTCGCGGGCTGCCAGCGACACCCGCGCCCCGCTGCCTCCCAGCGGGAGCGCCCGAGTGCCAGGCGGGCGGCTCCTCCGGCGCAACCCGTCCGCCACTAGCAGCAGCCGCAGCAGCTCCCGAGGCAAACGGTCCCTCCTCCCTCGAAGGGAGCGGCAGAAAGCCCCGCGGGCTGCGCGCAAAGCGTGGGCGGCTGCGGGTGGCCCGGTCCTTGGAGAGTGAGAGAGCGGGCAAGAGGAGAGAGAAAGAGAGAGAGAAAGAGAGAAAGAAAGTGAGAGAAACAGAGAAACGAGAGAGAGAAAGAGAGAGAGAGAGAGAGAGAGATGCGAGAGGCTCCGGAGGAGAGCACAGCGATCCCTCGATTAAACTTGGACTTTGCACAGGAAAATGGGGGTGGTGGGTGGGGAGAAGAAGGGGAGACCCAGGGAGGGGAGTTCAGCCGAGGAGCACCTCACCCTTTCCTCTTACCTGTGCCCACCCTCCAAGGATTAGATAACCCAATAAGGGCTTTTTAAAAAAACAAAAGTACAGGTAAAAGGACAGCACTGAATAAAAGCGACACAACCATTTTTTCACATTTTCAACTTTGTAGCATTCCCAGGGCCACATAATCCAAATTCGGAAGGTTGGCAATTGACTAATAATTAGCACAGCTGCAGTGTCCCGGGGTCACTGTCTCACATTTATGACGGTTGCAGTGTCCCAGGGACACCTTTTGCTACCTTCTGGCGAGCAAAGTCAATGGGGAGCCAGATTCACTTTCTTTTTTCAAAGTATTTTTATTTTATACAGTTTTCTTCGTTTTGCATCACAGTAAAACATTGTTGCAAAGCTGGAACTGTGGTGTCAAAAGGGGAAGGCAGATTCACTTAACAGCCGTCTTGCTGACTGAACCACTGTGGCAAGAGAGATTGCAAAACGGGGCTAAATTCACTTAACAACTGCCTTGTGGTTAGCCACAGAAATTTGGAGGTCAGTTGTGGTCGTAAGTCAAGGAGCTCCGGTACCTTAAAAAAATCTCTAAAATGACCCAATAAATGGATGCCCCTAACAGATCTTTCAGAGCAGTCAATCAAAACAGCTAACAGGGTCATTTCTGAATTTGCAGGGTCAACACACATGCATTAACCATGACCTTCACTGTGCAGTAAGAAAAAACATGGTGGGTGGGAGTTTTAAAGGATTCTACTGCTCCCCCATCTTTAAGCACTGTAAAAAACAAAAAACCTTCCCGTTATTTTAAAGCCACTGACATGCATGCTATCTGTGTATGCACGCTAACTAATATTTTATTTATTTTATTTAACCTGTCTTTTGAGATTAAACTAAGCCATGAAGCTACCGTATTTTTCGGAGTATAAGACACACAGGAGTATAAGGCGCACCAAGATTTTGAAGAGGCAAATTTTTAAAAAAAGTTTTTGCACTCTGCAGACCTCCCAAAAACAACCTGTTTTTTTTGTCAAAAATAAGGCATGTAGAACATTAGGAGGCTTGTAGAGTGCTCCTGGGGGTGGGGGCAAAAACCGGCCAGTTTTTCGTTCATTTTTGCCCTCCCCAGTCCCCAGGAGCACTCTGGAAGGCTCTTAATGGCTATGCATGGCCATTTTGGCAAAGGGGTTTCAGGAGGCCAAAAATGCTGTATTCAGTGTGTAAGACGCACCCAGGATTTCACCCTCTTTTTTGCGGGAAAAAGCTACGTCTTATATACCGAAAAATACGGTATTTCTAACGCTCCTATGCATATAGCCTAACTACATTAAAAATAATAATAATAATACAGGTAATCCTCAACTTACAACAGTTCATTTAGTGACCGCTCGAAGTTACAACAGGACTGACAAAATTGACAGAACTGTTTTTCACACTTACAACCATTGCAGCATCCCCATGGTCGCTTAATCAAAATTCAAACAATTGGCCACTGGTTCATATTTATGACGGTGGCAGCGTCCCAGGGTCACGCAATCCCCTTTTGTGACCTTCTGACAAGCAAAGTCAATGGGGAAGGCAGATGTCAGTTAACATCTGTGTTACTAGCTTCATAACTGCAGCGGTTCACTTAACAACGGTGGCAAGAAAGGTCGTAAAATGGGGCAACATTCACGATCTCGCTTAGCAACAGAAATTTTGGGCTCGCCTGTGATTGTAAGTTGAGGACTACTTGTGAAAACCGAGGACGCAGTAGCAATTAAAAGTTACCTGAAAGAGATACAATCAGTATCTACCATGAAACTTTTACAATTACAATAAAAACAATGTGGTGTAGATATGAAAATCTAGATCTACCTACGGTCTCTCTTTACTGATAAACAGAGAAACAATGCCAACATGTTTTCAATCCGATGCTTGCAATGTGCTTGTTGACAAACCACAGGCAGTCCTTGACTTACTACCACAATGGAACCCCCAAGTAAGGGAGACGTCTGTTAAGTGAATTGCACCCCATTTTATGACTTTTTTGGACACACTCTGTTAAGTGAATCACTGCACTTTTTGAGTTAATAGACTTTGCTTGTTGGAAGGTCTGCCAATGGGAGTTCATGTGACAATCCCCCCCCCCCCCCGAGGACACTGTGATCGTCATAAACATGAATCAGTTGTCAAGCATCTGAATTTTGATCACATAACCATGGGGAGGCTATGGTGGTTGTAAATGTGAAAATTAGCAATAGCACTTAGACTTATATACCGCTTCATAGTATTTCATAGCAGTTTTACGGAGTCAGCCTATTGCCCCTCCCCACCCAACAATCTGGGTCCTCATTTTATCCACCTCAGAAGGATGGGAAGGCTGAGTCAACCTTGAGCTGGTCAGGATCGAACTCCTGGCAGCGGGCAAAGTCAGCCTGCAATACTGACTTCTAACCACCGCGCCACCACATTAGCCCATTGAAAATAGGCATAGCAATGGCCCTTTCACTTGTATACCACTTTACGGGTGCTTCACAGCCCTCTCTAAGCGGTTTCTAGAGTCAGCATATGGGCCCCCAGCAATCTGGTCATAAGTCTCTTTTTTTCAGTGGCGTTGCAACTTTGAACGGTCACTAAATGAATGGTTGTAAGTCGAGGACTACCTGTAATAACATGTGCAGCTTTAGTGGTGCGCTTGCCAGACTCTAAACTCTGCCTACAAACCCCAGATATAAATAGCAATAGCAATAGCAGTTAGACTTATATACCGCTTCGTAGGGCTTTCAGCCCTGTCTAAGCGGTTTACAGAGTCAGCATAAAGAAATGGAACAAAATGAGGCTGGGCGCACGAGGCATGCCACGGTGCTGCAGCTAACTGTGCACCCTCCTTATGAAATGTCCCTGGCATGCAAGTCTCAGGGGTACCTGGCTGTTCCAGTCCTACCTGTGCTACCTGGGGTGTCCCTTTTCTCCCGTGTGTTTTGAATGCTGGAAAGAGGGAGGGACTGAAGGAAAATAACAGATCTGTTAACGTTCTGCCTCTTGTGCCCTTCTCCAAAACACACACTCACATCCGCTGGGGAAAGGCAGCGTAGCCTAGAAGCTGGAAATTTACCAAGCTGAGTTAAAGATTAGTGTGAGAGCTGCTAATGTGCAACATTTATCCCGCAGAGGAACGGTTTAAAATGCAGTATAACAGAATAACAGAGTTGGAAGGAACTTGGAGGTCTTCTAGTCCAACCCCCTGTTCCAGCAGGAAACTCTGTCTGTAAAGCGGGGTACGCATTTTCCAGGGGTGCATGAGATGACCCACTGGGGATGTGTGCAAACATTCCAATATCTATTTCTATTATCAGGGATGGAAAGTAAACAAGAAATCGGTGAGGTTGCTAAGAGCTGACACAGATTATACAGAATACACAAAATGTAATACTGTATCTATGGGAGTGTGCTTTAGATTAAAAATCAGTAAGAATTTAAGATTAAGATTAATATTTAAAGCATGAAATACCCCAAAGGTGATATGTTGTGGGTCTCTATTATAACATAAATCATATTAATGTAATACTAGACATATATAATAATTTATAAATAACAGAATAACAGAGTCGGCAGGGACCCTGGACCCTAATCCAATCTCCTGCTCAGGCAGGAATCTGTATATATCATTTTCGACACACGATTATCCAGTCCCTTCTTAAAAGCTTCCAATGTTTGAACACCCACTTCTGAAGGCAAGTTGCTCCACTGGTTGATTGTTCTCAGTGTTAGGAAATTTCTCCTTAGTTCTAGGTTGCTTCTCACCTCAGTTTCTGTCCATTGTTTCTTGTCCTGCCTTCTGGTGCTTTGGAAAATAAGGTGGCACCCCTCTTTCTCTAATGGAACACTGCTATCCTGTCACCCCTAGTCCTTCTTTTTCACTTGTTTATTTAAAAGAAATGAACAAGTATGCATTGCGGAAGGCGGACTGAAAATAATTGTACCGACAAAGGCAGAGGAAAAACACCGTATCGGTTATTCTTAACAATTCCTGAACAACCCCCTTTTGAGAGTGAAATCCCTTCTCAGGGCAACTTGCAAAAAAACTTATCATAAAAGCGAGAGATCCAGTGAAGCCACTTACCTTTTAGGAAGCTTGGCATACGGAGCTGGTAGTCTCCAGTTATGAGATGCAGAAGCCTCTCCGGTTCCCTCCAGGAAGAGCAGCAGCAAAATAAAAATGTCAGAATGCCGGCACTGTTTCATGCAAATGGTTAGCGAGAGGGAGAGAGAGAGAGAGAGAGAGGCGAACTCCCCAACTGAAGTGAGCAACACCTGACTCAGGATGTGACGTGTGACAAGGGAGTTTCAGATGTGTGGGAGACAGGAGTAGCCCCAGCCCCAGGTCGCATCGCGCTTGTCTAAATGGTGTGGGATAAACAGAAACGGGGAGGGCGGGAAGGAAAGGTCACACGCATTTTGCCTTCAAGCCAAAGATGCACAGAGTGGCTCTGTCCGACGGAGAGTTTGTACGCTCAGCTTTTTGCAGTCTCTCGGGTGGCAGGGGGAAAAAAAAGAGGAACACCACAAAAATTCAGTGTGGAAACCGGTTTGTTATGGGCGGGCTTGATATGCGCAACGTCCAGGCTCCCCACTGCTTCCAACTGTTTGAGGAAGGCTGAACACGAAACAGTTCCTCAGCAGCGCCTGTGAATCACGACAGAGCGGCTGTGTTATGCTGGCGAGAGCCTTGGCTTAAGGATGGTCTTAGTTTAGTTTACGATTGTTTAGAGATTAAAAGTTTATACGCCACCCTTGGCTGGAGGAGCACGGCACATAAATTACAGGTACTCCCAGTCTTGGCAACCATTGTTTAATGCCTCTTCGAACTTATAACGGTAGAGGTGGGGGAAATGACGTGGTCGGTTTTCACACTTACGACCATCACAGCATTCCCCACTCTCCAAATTTAGAGGCTCGGCGAGGTGGTCCTCAACTTAGGACATTTCATTCAGTGACTGTTTAAAGCTATAGTGGCACTGAAACAATGAGGGATGACCGGGTTTCACACTTACAACCATTGCAGCAATTCCCCACGGTCACGTGATCAAAATTCAGAGGCTCAGTGATGAATTTATACAGGTGATCCTTGACTTACGACATTTCATTTAAATAACCATTCAAATCTACAGCAACATTGAAAACAATGAGCTATGAACGTGTTTCACACTTACGACCATTGCAGCAATCCCCACGGTCACATGATCAAAATTTAAATGCTTGACAACTAACTCATATTTATGATGGCTGTAGTGTCCCAGGGTCATGTGACTTTCTGACAAGCAAAGTCAATGGGGAAGATGGATTCACTTAATGACTATGTTAGTAGCTTAACCACTACAGTGATTCACATAACAGCCATGGCAAGGGAAGTCATAAAATGGGACAAAACTCCCTTAATGACTGTCTCACTTGGCAACAGAAATGTTGGGCTCAATTATGGCCATAAATCGAGGACTACCTTATAGTAACGGTTAGGGCCAAAGAGTTTCCAATGAGGAAGACGAAGCTTTTAGTTCTAATCATTCTACCGCTTTGCTGTGAGGCAAAGAATTCCGAAAATAGCTTATTACAGAGAATCCTCGACCTATGACCACAATTGAACCCAACATTTCTGTTGTTAAATGAGACATTTGTTAAGGAAATTTTGCCCCACTTTATGACCTACCACAGTTGTTCAGTGAACCACTGCAGTTGGCAAGTTAGTAACCTGGTCGTTAAGTGAATCTGGCTTCTCCCATTTGACTTTGCTTGTCAGAAGGTGACAAAAGGCAATCACATGACCCCCCGGGACACTGCAAACGTCATAAATATGAATTAGGTGCCAAGCGTCTGAATTTTGATCACATGATCACGGGGACACTGCAAAGGTCGTAAGCGTGGAAAACAATTCTAACTCTTCCCCCCCCCAGTGATGTTGTAACTTTGAACGGTGATTCACTTAACAGCCGTGTTAAATGAGCAGTTGTAAGTCGAGGACTGCCTGTAAAAGTAGAAGTTGGGAACGCTGTAAACATTTTTGGGAGGCCTCCAAAGTTGCAAAGATGCTTTCAAACCTACCCACCCTTCCCCAAGATTGGCAGGTGGTAAAATAAGAACCAGCCCGTTGCTTGTTCCCCTTTTCTCTAGTGGAACCGATCCCCCCGTTTAACTGGTTTCGCTGGGTTTCGGAATGCTCCCGGTCAAGGGCGGCAGAATTCAGACTCAAAGGATTGACTAGTTTGTGGCTAAAAACCAGAGGCTAAAAACCCAAGGTCAACAAGAGTAAGCACCAGTTATGCTCTAAGATGGGCAGGTTGACAATGGAAATTAAAGATGGACAGGTTGACAATGGAAATTAAAGGAGAAACAGAATACTACTTAATTTGGGATGCATGGTATAATTGGTTAGATAGCAGATGCAAAGATTAGAAAATTAACAATGAAAGAGGATTAACGAATTAGAAATTAGAAATAAGTATAACAATAGACAGAAGAATATTTATTGTAAATAATATTATGGTAAGATGTTATAAAAATGTAAACTAAAATATCTAGAATGGTGATTATACAGAGATTTATGTTAGAAATATGGAAATAACAGTTACGAACATGGAGACATAATAGTATGGATAATGTAAAAAAAAACTGTGGATATAACCAGTATATCACTGTTGCAAAGCGGAAACTGTGATGTAACCAGATGAAAAGGAAGGAGCGGAGCCCCTCTGACCAGCTGCTCAGCCAAGGGATGTAAACAACAGCACAACCAGACCCAAAAGTTTCAAAAACTCTTCCTCCCTTCAGATTCCCCCAAAGTCTCTTGTTTATCACTAGAACGTCCCAGAAGAAAGCCTTGTTTTATTACCAGCCAATTAGAAGTAACGCACTCTCGCTAACCGCTTTGAATAAAGCAGACCTCCCTCAACCTTGTACCTTCTAGGTCCGTGATAGTGACAGGTGGTATGCAGAGCTCCACTGCGCATGTGCGCACGCGCCTCCGGACGGCTAGCTGATTTTTAGGTCTCTGGGGGTCGGGGCTCATGTGGGAGACGTGCGCGCATACACAAGGTGGGGCAGGGGGGGTCGCGAAGCACGCGAGAAGCGAACCCGTGCAGGTGCCGGTAGGAACCACACCCCTGGTTTAGGTGGGCCTGAGGAGAAATGTTTTCAACATGCGTTAAAAAAAAACAAAAAACTGCTGGCGGATTGAAAAGTCATTTTCAGGGTTTTAGCCGGCTATGCATTCCTAAATTACTTTCTCTTCTGCAAGCCTGCAAGAATTATTCACGGCACACTATTTCCTGCAAGTCCCCCTACTACACAGTCATACATTCCAGATGACATTTGTCAAATGCAGCCAAGCAATTCATAAGACCGTTTTTATTCAAGGAAGTTTTGCTAACTTTCCAAAGTAGATTGCACTGCAGCTCCAATAGTTTGCTCAAAGTCAGCCGAGGGACTTGCGAGAAGTGGAAGTAACTATCGTGGGATGACTTTTAATATTGTATCCTACCATAAGCCACGATGTTGTTGTGTCCCCAGGACTGTGGAATGAGGAAGTCAGAGGTTGTGTAATAGGGCAAGTGAAGGCTTGCTGATTAAATAACCAATTGACGAAGACAGATAATAGGATTGTTCCTTTCCCTATAACCAGACCATTGTAACCTCCCCATCGCCATGCGGTCCAAATTCAGACACTAGGCAAGTGACTCATATTTAGGACGGTCCGCAGCGTCCCGGAGTCACGTGATCCCTTTTTCACGACCGCTTCTGGCAAGCAAAGCCAATGTGCAAGCCGGATTTCATTTAACAACCGTGTTACTAACTTAACCATTGCAGTGATTCACTGAACAACTGGTAGCAAGAAAGGTCGTAAAATGGCCCAAAACCCACTTAGCCAACGTCTCGCTTAGCAACAGAAATGCTGGGCTCAATTGTGGTCGTAAGTCAAGGACTACTGGTAATTCTGAATGCGCCTAACAAGCCGGCCCTTGGCACGTTTGCAGATCACACACACTTTCATTTTCAACCCCCCATCTCCCACAGACACACACAAACAGCTTTGTGTTTTGAACAACTGCAGTCTAAAAACTTTCTCACTGGAGTCGATTTTTTCCCCCTCACCTTTCCCCAACCTTGCATAAGCAGGCAAGCCTCCTTCCATACCTTCAGAAGTAACCTCTTCTCACTTACCGTAAGTGTGCAGGTCCGAGAACCTGGCCTGCAAACAGACCCTCCACTAATGAGTCCCTGGAACTGGATTGGCACCTCGCACTAAGCCACAACGTAGCCTGTTGCTTCAGCAAAAGTTTTGCAATGTAGATTTGTAAAGCCACCATCGCTTCTGAGCCTGGTGTGTGGGTGAGCCCCAGCTTGTGGGTGATTCATTTCACAGACTGTAGCTTTTTGCCTGTGGTATATAAATGTAATCCAAGCCTAATGAAGAGAGGCAGGATTTCAAGAGCGGTCAGCTCTGAAACACAGCAGAAACACAACAGCCACAGCGGTTCGGTGCAGAAGGACATTAGCGGTCGATCTGGCCTGAAAACTAAAGGGATTGTGTCAGCTGTCCCTTGGATTGAAGAAGGAATGAAGAGAGACAAAAGTGTAGACAGACGCAGGATTATGCTTGTCTTCAAACCCTTGAGAAGAGGCCCACAAGTAATTGGAAGCGTTTTTTCACCCTCTGGAATTTTTTTCCTTGCAAGTCACAAGTCCCCAGCCAAACTGCTGATCTCTTGTTACTCCATTTTGTCCAATCTGATTGGCAGGGATTCTAATGGAAGGGACTCTTTCACTTTCACCGAGAATATTTTCCTTTTTCTTGGGTATCCTCAGAATAAGAGAGTTGGAAGGGATCTTAGAGGTCTTATAGTCCAACCCCCTGCTGAGGCAGGAAACCCTACCATTTCAGACAAATGGTTGTCCATTCTATTCTTAAAAACTTCCAGTGTTGGAGCATTCATAACTTCTGGAGGCAAGTTGTCCCATTGATTAATTGTTCTAACTGTCAGGAAATTTATCTTTAGTTCTAGGTTGCTTCTCTCCTTGATTAGTTTCCACCCATTGCTTCTTGTTCTACTCTCATATGCCTTGGAGAATAGATTGACACCCTCTTCTTTGTGGCAACCCCTGAGATATTGGAAGACTGCTATCATGTCACCCTCTAGTCCTTCTTTTCATCAAACTAGACATACCTAATTCCAACAACCTTTCTTTATATGTTTTAGCCAGTGGTGGGATTCAATTTTTTTTACTACCGGTTCTGTGGGCGTGGCTTGGTGGGCGTGGTGTGGCTTGGTGGGGCGTGGCAGGGGAAGAATACTGTAAAATCCCCACTCCAGGGGAAGGATACTGCAAAATCTCCATTCCCTCCTGATCAGCTGGGACTCAGGAGACAGAGAATAGATGGGGGAGCGGCCAGTCTTACCGGTTCTCCAAACTATTCAATATTTCCACTACCGGTTCTCCAGAACTGGTCAGAACCATCTGAATACCTGCTCTGGTTTTAGCTTTCAGTGCCCTAATCATCTTTCTTGCTCTTCTCTGCACTCTCTCTAGACATTGTGGCGACCAAAGTTGGAATACAGGTTATCCTCGACTTGTGACCACAATGGAGTCCAAAATTTCTCTTACTAAGTGAGACAAATGTTAAGGGAGCTTTGCCCCATTTAACTATCTTTCTTGCCACAGTTGTTAAGTGAATCACTAAGTTAGTAAGACGGTTATGAAGTGGATCTGGCTTTTCTTGTCAGAAAAGGGGGAATCACATGACCCCGGGGACACTGCATTGCAGCCTTCATAAATATGAGACAGACACCAAGCATCTGAATTTTGATCACATGACCATGGGGATGCTGCAATAACCCAGTCTACACAATGCTAGGAAGAAACAAGCAAAATCTGTGGGGAATCCAGATTCACTTAACAAGCCTGTTACTAACTTATCAATTGCAGTGATTCCCTTAAACAACTGTGGCAAGAAAACTAGTAAAATGGGGCAAAACGCATTTAACCAACGTCTCCCTTAGGAACAGAAATTTGGGGGCTCAATTGCGGTTGTAAGTCGAGGACCACCTACAGTCTGTGCAAATGAGTGCATTGCTCCCAGATCGGCCTATGATTTCCTGTGGATTTAGATCCTCAAGGAGTCTGATTTTTTTTCCCCCAGTCTTCACGTATTCCAACGCATTTTAAACCAAATGCTCTGTAGAAGCCCAACCTCTATGGTTCGTTTACAAAAGGGATGTCAAACACCCCCCGCACTTAAAGAGGCAGTGGTGAGACCCCTCCTGAAGAAACCATCCTTGGATCCAGCCGTTCTTAACAATTACCATCCAGTCTCCAACCTCCCCTTTGTGGGGAAGGTTGTTGAGAAGGTGGTGGCCTTTCAGCTCCAGCGGTCCTTGGAGGAAGCTAGCTATCTGACCCATTCCAGTCCGGCTTCAGGCCTGGCTACAGCACAGAAACCGCTTTGGTCGCATTGACTGATGACCTGTGGAGAGCCAGGGACGGAGGCTTTGCCTCCATCTTGGTTCTCCTTGACCTCTCAGCAGCTTTCGATACCATCAACCATGGTATCCTTCTGCGACGACTGCGGGAGGTGGGGGTGGGAGGCACTGTTTTGCAGTGGTTCTCCTCTTACCTCTCGGACAGGTCGCAGTTGGTGTTAGTTGGAGGGCAGAGATCGACCCCTAGGCCCCTAACATATGGGGTGCCGCAGGGTTCGGTCTTGTCCCCCCTACTTTTCAACATCTACATGAAACCGCTGGGCGAGATCATTCGGCGGCGTGGGATAAAATACCACCAGTACGCGGACGATACGCAGCTGTATCTGTCCGCCCCGTGCCAACTCAATGAAGCGGTGGATGTGATGAACCAGGGACTTGAAGCTGTTAGGGACTGGATGAGGGCTAACAAACTCGTGCTCAACCCAGATAAGACCGAGTGGCTGTTGTGTTTCCCTCCCACCAATTCGGCACGTATTCCACCTCTCAGGCTGGGGGGTCAAACACTATACCCCTCAGACAGGGTCCGCAACTTGGGAGTCCTCCTGGATCACAGCTGACTTTCGAACACCATTGTCAGCTGTGACCAGGGGGGCATTTGCCCAGGTTCGCCTGGTGCACCAGTTGCGCCCCTACCTGAACCGGGAGGCTCTCACAACAGTCACTCGTGTCCTTGTGACCTCTAGGCTGGAGTACTGCAATGTGCTCTACATGGGGCTGCCCTTGAAGAGTATTTGGCGACTTCAGCTAGTCCAGAATGCGGCCGCGCGAGCGATTGTGGGTGCACCTCGCTTCACCCACATAACACCTATCCTCCGCGAGCTGCACTGGCTACCTGTCGATCTCCAGGTACGCTTCAAGGTGCTACTTGTCACCCATAAAGCCCTACATGGTAGTGGATCTGGGTACTTGAGAGACCGCCCTACTGCCCAATTACCTCCACGCGACCTATTAGATCTCATCGATTAGGCCTCCTCCGAGTTCCATCTGCCGGTCAATGCTGACTGGCAACTACACGGAGGGAGAGCCTTCTCGGTGGTAGCTCCGACCCTATGGAACGATCTCCCCGTGGAGATTCGTACCCTCACCACCCTCCAGACCTTCCGCACAGCCCTCAGAATCTGGCTATCCCGTCAGGCCTGGGGCTAAGACTGTAACCCGCCCGAATGGTATGAATGTTGTGTTTTTAATTATGTATTGTCTTATATGTTAAAAGTTTGTCTCCCCCCTCCCCTTTGGGTTGTGAGCCACCCTAAGTCCCCCCAGGGAAAAGGGCGGCATACAAATAAACTTCTACAATCTACAATCTACAATCAAGGCCCACGGGCCAAATCCAGCCTGCAATGTGGTTGGATCCGGCCCGTGGGCCGTCCTGAAAAATATAATGGGGCGGGCCAATGTCGCTTCGGCCTTCTACCCAATGCAAAGAGGAAACATGCCATCAGTTTGGGGAGTGGTGTCAAACTGGCCACGCCCACCCAGTTGGCCACACCCACCCAGTCATACCTGACTGTCCCCTCAAGGTCAACCACAGCCCTGATGCAGCCCTCAACAAAATTGAGTTTGACATAGGGGTGAAATTCAGCAGGTTCCTGAAAACCGTTAGTGGAAATTTTGAGTAGTTTGGAGAAACCGGCAAATACCACCTCTGGCTGGCCTCAGAATGGAGATTTTGCAGTATCCTTTCTCTGCCACGCCCACTAAGCCTCGCTCACAGACCCGGTAGTTTAAAACATGAATTTCACCACTGGTTTGACACCCCTGGTTTATAGTGTCGCCTTTTGTGTGAGATTAAATTGCCTAATCTACCATTAACCTAACCTGGCTCGGCCTGTTAGATGAACCTAAGCCGGAAAAAAACCTGTCTCCCGTTTCAAGAGCTTGGTGGGGTTACTCAACCTTATTGTTTGATTTCCGGAGAGTCTGACCAACTCTTAAAAGCTTGAGATATGAGATGCAGCCGGGTCTTTTGCTGTCTGTACAGAGAGATTAATGAGAACTAGAAGCCACTTATCTGCTCTTTGCAAGACCATGAGGAGGCACGCCAGAGTGGCCTGCTGCTGAGCGAGGATGGGAGATGTTTTGCCTTTTGTCTTTGGCCTTCAAGGACAGCTTTTAATATTGATCGGAAAAAAGGAAGCTACACTTTGTCTCTTTGGAGGGTTGCTATTGGAAACACAGCTGAGATCCAAGCCTTTGTTCTAAAGCACTGACACTTTCCTGGACAGCCACAGATAAAGAAGTGGCAATTGAAGCAAGGGTGTTTTGGTTTTTTTTTTTGATAGCTTTATTATTATTATTATTATTACTGAAGAAATCTCTCTCTGGGCTTTTAACAAGGGATCAGTCTGCAAACATTATGTGGCTGATTTCTTTGTTTCCACTTTATGTCGGCTCCTAAGCCAAAAATTCAGAGAATGCTTACACCGGATTGAAAATGAAAATCAAACTATATATATACTGGATAGATAGGTAGGTAGTTAGATAGTTAGGCAGGCAGGCAGGCAGACAGACAGACAGACAGACAGACAGACAGATATATAGATATTCAGATAAATAGAATAATGGATGTATTGATGTAGATATAGATAGATAGATAGATAGATAGATAGATGATAGATAGATAGATGATAGATAGATGGATGGATGGATGGATGGATGGATGGATGGATAGATGGATGGATGGATGGATAGATTGCAAGCATAGCATAACATAGCATAGCATAGATAGATACAGATAGATGATAGATAGATAATAGATAGATGATAGACAGACAGACAGACAGACAGATAGATAGATAGATAGATAGATAGATAGATAGATAGATAGATATTAATTTAAACGTGTAGAATAATATGGATCGAAGAACTTGAAAGAACATGAATAGAAGTATTCTAAATGTATAAATGGTTGTGATTGGTACTAAATTGTATACAGAGATATTGAATGGAAGAATGAAATAGGGATAAAATAGAGGGGGGAATATCAATTATATATCAATACGCTAAGATATACAAAAGATAGAAAGAAGGTTTAGTAATGGAGAGTGATAATAAAAGAATGTATAAATAATATGAATAATGGAAATGAAATGTAAGATTTAGGAGCAATAAGATTATGTTTATATGTACTAGAATGCATAATACCCAGATAGCACACCATTCACGCATTGATATGTATAAAGAATATACAAAATAAACATTTGATTGAAAAAAGAAAGAACGAAAATCAAACCATCCATCGAGATTACGCAGAGAAATGACACCAGGCTTAATATATAAAATTATATTAAAATACCTACAAAAAATAAACTTAAAAATAAAAACAGTTTGCTAGAAGCCAAAGAGCTTCCAGATCGTTTTTTTTCCAGCAGCTTCTTTTTCACCAGCCATGCTCATATTTTTGCCAAGCAAGGATGCAACTAGGTTTTGACTAAGTGTGTGATGTGAACCCAGATAATTGTGCTTTACTCCGTAAACTGTGTTTCAATGGAGCTCATGCCGTGGGTCATGCCGTGATCTACAAAAAGCTGGCGGGAGGCTGAGTGGGGAGGATTGGTTCATCATATGTACGTCATGGTAAATCTTCACTTTGAAGGAAAAACAGTTGCTTGCATTCACGCCCGTGAATAAGCCAAAACCAAAGCAAATCACAGTTTGGGAATGTGCATGAATCCAGTTTCCAGATAAATGTGTGCTTATTTGGGATTGTAATGTGTTGAATCACAACTCTTGCAGCTCTGGTCAGCAGGGCGGAAAAGGAAAGACAGACTGAATTCTGATTCCGTAGCTGCTCAAGATGTTACAACTACTCCTTGCTCCTACTCCGTAACATCCCTAATTGGAAACAGCAACTCTGTCACTAAGGCAAGCGGTCATTGCGAAGCATCACGATTGCACTGTCCAGCAATGGCAGTTCCAGCAGTCCCTGTTGAAGTTGTTAAGTGAATCACAGTCCTTAAGCGAGATACCACATGACCAAAGCTAGTTGTTTTTTAGTCACTAAGTTATGTCCAACGATTGTCTCTCTTACAGATATAAGCAGGTTCTCCTGCTTGAGCAGCGGGCTGGACTAAAAGACCTCCAAGGTCCCTTCCAGCTCCGTTCCATTCCTATTCCTATTCCTGGAATGGAATGGGATGGAAAAGAATTCTTATTGGCCAAGTGTGATTGAATGCACAAGAAATTTGTCTTCGGTGCATAAGCTCTTGGTGTACTGTACATACAAGCAACAAGCAATGAATCATGATCATAATCATACAATACAACCATAATAAATCATAAGCCACAACATTCAGTCATAGCCATAGGATACAAAATGAGCAATCAACATAAATCATAATAGGACATAAATCGTGGGATACAAATAACAAAGTTGTAGTCATAAGAAGGAAATAGGCAATAGGAAAAAATGAGAAGGATAATAGTAATACAGTCCTACTAGGTAGTTTGACATCTCATGGGAATAGGACAGTGTTATGGGATGTCCTTGGGTCTAGTTTTTTTGGCAAGCAATGCCCTGAAGTGTTGTCTTGAGGGAAGAAGTTGAAAAATTTAATGTCTAGGATGTGTGGGGTCTGGTATTTTCACAGCCCTCTTTTTACCATACATAACATATAGATAGAAGCAAAAGCTTCTAGCCTGAATAACCTGCCTTTTTATCTTTTCCAAGCCAACTGAATGCTGGAAATAAGTTATCTATCTATCTATCTATCTATCTATCTATCTATCTATCTATCTATCTATCTATCATCTACCTACCTACCTACCTACCTACCTACCTACCTACCTACCTACCTACCTACCTACCTATATAAATGCTGTGGTTCTGTGCCTCTATTTGTCCATCAGCAAGAATCCTAGACTTAGAATAACTTTATTGTCACTTTAAATGTACATTGATTGGCATACATTAAATGAAATTTTGTTGCATACAATTCTCAAAGTGTCACCACCTCCAATATGCACTACATAAACATGACAAATAAATATAAATATAGAGATACCCACATATATTATATGGCACAGAGAAACAACACAATGTCGGGATAATACACCCTTAATGAGCAGAACTCCAAGGCAGTGTGGCAACACTAAAGCCTCAAAATGGCCCCGGTCAGGTCAGCTTCAGGGTTGATACACAGTCTAGTCCAGATGTATAATTGTACACATAAAAAGTGAATCTTGTGATACCAGGTGGATGGCGTAGGGAGCAAAGCCGTTACAGAATCATGCAGTCCTGCTAGAAATATTTTGAAACCTTCTCCCAGATGGGAGCAATAGAAACAGACCATAAAGTGGGTGTGTGGGGTTTCTAACCATGCTTCGAGCTCTAATCACACAGTATCCTGAATAACGGGAAGCGGGTTTTCTATAATCTTCTCGGCTGTCCTCACCACTCTGTGTATGGACTTTCTATCTGAGGCGCTGCTGCCACCAAATCAAACAGGAATGCAGTCTGTTTTTTTTTTATAGAAAATTTTATTTTTGTTACATAGACAACATAATCACATAACAATAGAAAAAGAAAGACAGAGAAAAAAGAGGGGGGGGGAGGAAAACAAAGCCCATCACCCCATGCAGTATGTCATTTGATTACAGGTGTTTTAACCTTTATCATTCTTATACATTCATTGTTTCATTTAATAAATTATAATTTAGTATCGTTTCTTATTCCCCTGCCTGTAGCAATCCATCCCTACTACGTTTCCCCCCATACACACACACCGTATCTCTCTGTTATATATTTGATAGACACCACAATAGCCTAGGATTAAAAAAAAAAAAAAAGGAAAAAACACACAAAAAGAAAAAGAAAAAAAAGCCATCATCACATGCAGCATGTCGTTTGGTTACAAGTGTTTTAACATCTACATCTTCAAATAATATTTACCATCTCAAATGTTTCATCTAGTATAACTAAAAGCCTCATTTTCATTCTACAATATATATTCAGTTAACATTAGCATTATTTTTCCCCAGAAAGTATACTTATATTCATTATTGTCCTTGCATTTCATACCTTCAAACAGAGATCTTATGCCTTCATTTTTCAACAAGACGTCGCTGCCTATATATACCAGTTTTCATTTGTTCCCTTATTAAAATTGCTTATCAGCAGCGAAATATCATTATAATAAGTTCTTAACATTATACATTATATCACCAGACCTTATATTAATTCTTCATTGTATCATTGTTAGATTATTTCACAGCATAATTATATCATCATTCATTTTCTTCAATTAAAGCATAAGTATATCAGCACATATACTAAAATTGGAACGATACAGAGAAGATTAGCATGGCCCCTGCGCAAGGATGACACGCAAATTCGTGAAGTGTTCCATATTTTTCAATTAAAATGAACATTCTACCTAGAATTCTATACCTGTTTCAGACAATCCCAATCTGATTGGGTAAGGACTTTTTTCAAGATCTAAATAAAATGGTTCTGAAATTTATTTGGCAAGGGAAAAAAGCTAGAATAAAACTTAAATTACTACAAGATGCTAGATCTAGAGGAGGATTTGGGCTACCTGATTGGGAGCTATACTATCAAGCAACAAACTTGATGTGGATTAAGGAGTGGATATCATTAAAAAACTCTAGACTATTGAATGTAGAAGGTCACGACTTATTGTTGGGGTGGCATGCTTTCTTATGGTATAAGGGAACTAAATCACATGGTACTTTAGAAGACATTACATAAGGGAGGCATTGCTATTAAACTGGGAAAAGGTAAAAAGATTACACTATTTGAAATTCCAGTCTGGATATCAACAATTGAAGCTTTTTCATATCCAATAATATATAAAAAGGAACAAACAGTTAGATATATAGAATTACTGAATGCAGAGGGTGAGCTCAAATCTATTCAAGAGTTGAAACAAGAAGGGATGGAAATGAACTGGTACTCATATGTACAGATACAATCTAGATATAATGAAGATAGAAAAACTAAAGGTCTTTATAATAAAATGACTGAGTTAGATAAAATTTTAATAGGCACTGATGAAAAAGTAATAAAAAAACCATATGGCTATTTATTGGAGTTTAAATTGCAAGAAGAACAAGTTAAAGAAATTATGATAGCTTGGGGGAAAAACTTTAGGTATGGGATTGACTTAGAGAATTGGCAGAAATTGTGGTCTCAAAACTATAAAATGACAATGTCTACTGCATATAGAGAAAACTTGTATAAGATGTTTTACAGGTGGCACCTACCCCCAACCAGAATCGCAAGAATGTTCAAGAATAAATCAGAAAAGTGTTGGAAATGTCACCAGATACCTGGTTCATACTACCACATGTGGTGGACTTGCACTGAAGCTAAAAGATACTGGACTAAAATCCACATGTGGTTGGAGAAAATGACACACCAACAAATAGACTTTAAACCAGAGGTCTTTTTATTGGGGATCATACCAGAAATCTACAACAAAGACTTAAAACATTTGATTGTAAATGTGTTAACAGCTGCCAGAATTGTATTTGCAAAAAACTGGAAAAACGAAACAATACCAAAACAGGAATAAGTTATCCGAAAAATAATGGACTGTGCTGAAATGAGTAAATTGACATTTTATAAGATATGGGATTTGTTTTATCGGTGGCTAGGGGAAAAAAAAAACCTTGAAAAGGAATGCAGTCTGTTAAAACACTCTCAATTGTTCCTCTTTAAAAAGTGGCCAGGACAGAAGGAGAAAGAATGGGAATGAATGTGATATGGTGGGAGAATGTTATAAAAGAAAGGTAATGTTCAAGAATGGGGTGGATCCTGCTTGGAGTTGTTGGGGAAAAAAATAAGAGAAAATTCTCCCCTGCCTACAAACCCCAGATCCTACAGGGGGAAACAGCTCAGCAGAGGCTTGGAATTTTGCTGACTGATCATTCTAAGCCCACCTCCTTCCTGGTTATGTGACTCAGAATAGACCATGCAACTCACCAAATGTTTCTCAACGTATACATACAAACAATTGCATACAAACACAACGCAAAGGGAGGCAGAAACACAGTTACACAGCTGGCATACATTACTTCATCACAGGTCGTCCTCGACTTACAGCCATTCATTTAGTGACGCTTCAAAGTTACAACAGCACTGAAAAAAGTGATTCGCGACCATTTTTCACACTTACGACTGTTGTAACTTCCCCATGGTCATGTGATCAAAATTGAGACGCTTGGCGTGTATTTATGACAGGTGCGCTCTCCCGGGGGTCACATGATTCCTCATTTGATCATTCTGACTTCTGACAAGCAAGGTCAATGGGAGAAAACCAGATTTGCTTAACAACCGCATGATTCACTTAACAACGGTGCCAAAAAAGGCTGTGAAATGGGGCACAACTCACTTAACAATTGTTTTGTTTAGCCATGGAAATGTTGGGCTCAATGACATCATATGTTGAGGACTAGCTGTATACAGAAGAAAATACACTTTGTAAAAAATTCCAGAAACTATACTATGTGTGCTTACTTTGTTAGCTACTAAGATCTACGAGTTTTCTTTATTTCAGCAGCATATTTTGGTGGAAGAAGACTGCATTGTTGTTGCTGAGCTTAATGGAAGTCAAATTCCTTCCAAATTAACCAAAAATGACTACAGACAATTGTGCAGCTTCGGGAAACATTAGCTGCTTCCCCCAATTTCTTCATAATTGCTATAATCAACTTAACTGCTGATTATTCAGTTCATGCAACGTCTTTAAGGGCCAACTAACTCTTTCGAGTAGTGCGTATAATGACATTGTGTAAAATTTGTTCCATCTCCTCTCCTCCATCAGTATAAAATCTTTACAAGAAATAACCTGAAAAAGCAGGAACCTCTAATCCTTATATAAAGCGTGTGAGGATCTTGCTTCCATCCTGAGTCCATTCTGCAGTTTAAGGGGCTTGAGGTTGTCTATCTCAGCCCTTGTGAGCCTAGCCATCTAGTGTTTCTCAGATTTGGCAACTTCAAGATGTGTGGACTTCAACTCTCAGAATTCCCCCAATGAATTCTGGGAGTTGATCTCCACACCATCTTAAAGTTGCCAATCCTGAGTTAACTGCACTTTGGTTCAATACGTATATAGCAGGGGCCAGCAACCTGCAGCTCTGGAGCCACACGTGGCTCTTTCGTCCCTCTGCTGCAGCTCCCTGTTGCCAGTCAGCACCACAATTTTGAGAGGAGCTTCCAGTTTGAGGGGGAGAGCAGGGAGGGCCAGGAGGAGACTCTATGGCAAAGGGTGGGTTTCCTGGTGAGCTCCACAATTGATAAGGCTTTCAGTTAGGACAGATAGAGGAAAAAGGACGCCATGGAGGAGACTCTATGGTGGGGAAACAGGACTTCCGGTCAGCTCCAGAATTGAATGGGGGGCTTCGATTAGGACCTTTGTGGCTCTTTTTTAAGGTTGCCAATCCCTGGTATATAGAATAGAATAGAGCTGGAAGGAACCTTAGAGGCCTTCTAGTCCAACCCCCTGCTCAAGCAGGAGACCCAATACCATTTCAGACAAGTGACTGTCCAGTTTCTTTTTAAAAACCTCCAGTGATGAAGCACTCATAATGTCTGAAGGCAAGCTGTTCCACTGGTCAATTGAACTCACTGCGAGGCAGTTTCTCCTCAATTCCAGGCTGCTTCTCTCCCTGATTAGTTTCCATCTATTGTTTCTTGTCCTGGCCTCTGGTACTTTGGAAAATAAATTGACCCTCTCTTCTTTGTGGTAGTTCCTCAAATACTGGAATACTGCTACCATGTCCCCCTTAGTCCTTCTTTTCTCTAGACTAGCCAAACCCAAATCCTGCAAACTGTTCTTCATATGTTTTACACTCCAGGCCTTTAATAATCTTAGTTGTTCTTCTTTGCACTTTTTCCAAAGTTTTGACATATTTTTGTAGTGACCAAAACTGGATGCAGTATTCCAGGTGTGGTCTTATTAAAGCTTTATAAAGCGGTTGTCAAGCCTGCAATTACATTCCTTTTAGAATTTTGGCCTGCCACACTTTCTCTTATTTCAATATGCTGTTTCATTAGTATAGTTGATGGGAGGGGGGAATAGACAGGAGTAAAATTGTGGAATGTATTGTTTTCATTCTTTGCTAGAAGCCAAGGTCATCTTTTGTCTCCGCATCTTCACACCTGATCGGAAGCAGCTGGGTGGAGACGCCAGCGTGGAAGAAGAAGATTGGACCATATGATGGATTGTGGGTGTGGGGACAAGATCATGAACTTTTAACTGGGTGGAATTCTGGTGTCATTTCCAGTATTGGGATTTCATAGCACAATGCCAAGATGTCTGATTTATTAAATTGGAACTTTAAGGATTGTTTTGCCTTTGACTCTGATTTAATTCTACATGATACTTGGAACGCTGACAGCGGTACTAATACTTCAAGTGATTTTTATTCTATCCCTCTGTTTATACAACCAAGGATTGTATTAGCTTTTTTGGCTGCTGGCTCATCATTAAGTGATCATCCACTAGGACTCTAAGGTCCCTGTCACAGCTGCTGTTTTTGAGCCAGGTCTCTCCTAATCTGTATTTATACCTTTGGTTTTTCCTGCCTAAATATAAAACTTTGCTTTTCTCCACATCGAAATTCATTTTGTTGTATAGGGCTCATTGTTCAAGTCTGTCAAGGTCTTTTGGGATCCTGAGCTTGTCTTCTCGGGTGTGGCTGTTCCTGCCAGCTTAGTGTCCTCTGCAAATTTGATGGGTTCCCCTTCTATTCCCTCATCTAAGTCATTTATGAAGATTTAGAAGGCCACTGTTGATGTTGTGGCCCACCAGTGGAACTGGCAGCAGATTCGGACAGTGAGGGGGTTGGGGAGGAACATGGGCCAGTCCTAGAGTCTGGGAAGGCTCTGATGAGGGCTCTGTGTCAGAGGCAGAGAGCGGGCCAGAGCTGTATGCCAGTTATCAGCTGCCTTCAGAGTCAGACATCAGTGAGGCAGACGAACTGCTGGAGCCTGTTCCCAGTGTGCGCATGCGCAGAGTTACCAGACGAAGGGAATAGCTAAGGAACAAGGGTCAACTTGGAGTAAAGCCACAAGTGAATGGCCCCTTCCAGAGGAAATAAAAGAGGAGTGAAAAGGGAGTGGAGTTTGCAGGAGAGAATTTGTTCGCTTAATTGATTCGTGACTCTCCGAGACTCCTTGCCAAGTTTTGCAGATATCGGCCCGACAGCTCTCCAAACTAGGATCTGTGACTGTAAATCCTCCCCTGAAGACCTTTGCTGGATGTGAATGAGCAGAATTCACAGAAAATTAATAAAAGGTGTTTTTGTCGGGACCAGGAGTTTGCTTCATGCTCTCAGGAAGCCTCGTTCAAAACAGCTGAAAGAGAATAAGGAGTTCTCATTTTTCTCCCACATGTATGAAGAAACAAAGAAACGCCTCTTCCTGAATATTAAAAACAAACCAAGGGTGTCCTCTTGATTTGGAAACAGTGTGATTCTTCTCATTTTGTAATGGGTTCACGAGTCTTTCTGCCAGCTTGGATGAGTCTCTGCTTGCACAATGAGTGCTTGGAAGTGACCGGAAAAATGGCTAGTCATTTAATCACCGCAGGAAAAGCAATCAAGAACAGGAAATGTTGCTTAAATTTCCCATCTCTCCGGCTTATGGACAAAACCCAACTCTCTGCTTTGTCCAGCAAATAGGCTATACAGGAAACTGCTGGAAATTACAGAGGTAGTTTTCTTGCGTTGCCCAACTTGAAAAAAAACAACAACAACAACCCTCAAACAGATTTGACATTTTAAAAAAAGAACACTTGTGTGTCTATTATGCCATTTAATTCTTAAGGGCTTAATAATTGACAGTAATCTACTGCAATTTTACAAGCTTGGCTCAGACACATTCATGAAATGTCCGCATAAGTGTGTGGCTAAATGTCAAGAAAGGGAAATGGTGAGCTGGCTCCTCATTTCAGCCTTGGTCTCCAGGAGGGTCCCACACTTCAGCTTATATTTGTCTTTTTTGGGGTTGGTGGGTGCATTTCAAATAAAATACAATTTCACAGCGATCCACCCTTAAGTGTCCCTCCGGGATCTCTATACAGGTGGCCCTCACTTACCGTAACAATTGTCATTGTGACTGGTGGCTCTGTCACTAACCAACACAAACATTAAACATGTAAAGTCCAACATTACATGGCCATTTTGGCTTATGATAACAGTTGTAACAGTTTTGGTTGCCATCATTAAGTGAGTCCTGCTGTTGTGGCCCACCAGCAGCCAGCAGAGCTGTCAGCAGAGTTGGAGGGTGAGGAGGTTGGGGAGGAACATGGGCCAATCCTGGAGGTTGGGGAAGGCTCGGACGAGGGCTCGGACGAGGGCTCTTTGTCGGACGCAGAGATGGAGCCACGGCCATCTGGAAATTCTCAGCTGCCTTCGGAGCTAGACAGCAGTGAAGCAGAGGAACAGTTGGAGCCTGTTCCCAGTGTGCGCATGCGGAGAACTGCCAAAGAAAAGAGCAGCTCAGAAATCAGGGCCGACTTGGGAGTAAAGCCACAGGTGGATGGTGAATGGCCCCTCCCACAGGAAATAAAAGAGGAGTGAAGGGGAGTGGGCATTCGTTCATTCGTTTTAGGAGTGTGAAGATCTGTCCGTGAATCTCAGAGACTCTGTGCCAAGTCTTTCCTTGCACAACATGTGTTTGGAAATATTTATATGGCAGCTTTCCAAGCTAGATAAGATCTGTGGTCATATATTCACCTTTGAAAGATTGTTTACCAGGCCTTTGCTGAGGGGGAATGAGAGGGATTCACATTTGTTTAATAAAGGAGGTTTTGTCCTGACCAGGAATCTGCTTCATGCTTTTTACAATACAATACAATAGCAGAGTTGGAAGACACCTTGGAGGCCTTCTAGGCAGGAAACTCTATACCATTTCAAACAAATGGCTATCTCTTAAAGACTTCCAGTGTTGGGGCATTCACAATTTCTGGAGGCAAGCTGTTCCACTGATTAATTGTTCTGTCAGGAAATTTCTCTTCAGTTCTAAGTTGCTTCCCTCCTTGATTAGTTTTCACCCATTGCTTCTTGTTCTGCCCTCAGGCCTTTGGAGACTAGTTTGACTCCTCTTCTTTGTGGCAACCCCTGAGATATTGGAACACTGCTATCGTGTCTCCCCTAGTCCTTCTTCTCATTAAACTAAACATACCCAGTTCCTGCAACCGTTCTTCATGTGTTTTAGCCTCCAGTCCCCTAATCATCTTTGTTGCTCTTCTCTGCACTCTTTCTAGAGTCTCAACATCTTTTTTACACCGTGGCGACCAAACTGGATGCAGTATTCCAAGTGTGGCCTTATCAAGGCATTATAAAGTGGTATTAACACTTCACGTGATCTTGATTCTATCCCTGTTTATGCAGCCTAGAACTGTGTTGGCTTTTTTGGCAGCTGCTGCACATGGCTGGCTCACGTTTAAATGGTTGTCCACTAGGACTCCAAGATTCCTCTCACAGTTACTACTATTGAGCAAGGTACCACCTATACTGTACCTGTGCATTTTATTTTTCTTGCCTAAATGTAGAACCTTACTTTTTTCACCATTGATGAAAAGTGCTTTTGGGGAAGCCTAGGTCAGAACACCTGCATGATTGTGCAGAGAAGAGCAACAAATGTGATTAGGGGACTGGAGGCTAAAGCCTATAAAGAACGGTTGCTGGAATTGAGTATGTCTAGATTAGGGGTGTCAAATTCAAGGCCTGGGGCCGGATTAGGCCCACGGGGGTACTTAGATCTGGCACTGGGGTCGCCCTTGAAACAGCAAAGGTGTAGCCCATGGTGTCTCTGCCAGCAAAATGGAGCTCAGGAGCCCGTTTTCACTGGCAGAGCGCTTGGGCACCACAGGCTTCCCGGACACAAGTGACATCAAGCTGGCCACGCCCACCCGGTCTCCGAGGTCAAACACAACCCTCAATGAAATTGAGTTTGACACACCTTGTTAGATAATGAAAAGAACAACTAGGGTTCACGCCTATTCACCATTAGATGTTCTGATGGGATCTATGTGTATTGTAGGAGAAGAGCCACGTATGGTAGCCCAGAATAAGAAATAATATCTGGAAGCTTTTTGAGAAGAATATATTTATAAAAGGCATATTGGGTTCTCTACAACATCTGGGAACTGTGTGAGTTCCAAAGGCATTCTTGGTTTTAAAAACTTGTAATTTTGAATGTTTTAATGACTTCTGTGGAGTTTGGGGTTATTTTTGTACTGGGTTTATTTTTAATCTTGTAAGACTCAAAAGTCATAGCAGTCCGGTGGTCCTATAAACTTAATAAGGAAATAAAATTTAAATTAATTATTGGAAAGGCTGGCAAACTCATTTTGCAACTCACTAGATCCCTTTTAATTAAAATAATCTATCCTCCCCAAATCAGACGGAACACAGAATAATAGTAAGATTTGGAAAGCATCCAAATACCATGCTGGACACCCACATATGTGTGTGTGTATCTATGTACAGTATGTCTGTGTCTCTATCTGTCTGTCTGTCTGTCTGTCTGTCTGTCTGTCTTTCTCCGTCCGCCTGCCCATCCATCCATCCATCCATCCTCCATCCATCCATCCATCATCCATCCATCTCTATGTCTGTCTGTCCATCCATCCATCCAATCCATCCAATCCATCCATCCGTATATGGCTGTCTGTCTGTCCATCCGTCCATCCATCCATCCATCCATCCATCCATCCAATCTCTGCTGTCCGTCCATCCGTCCATCCGTCTATCAATCCACACATCTATCCATTCATCTCTATAATGTTCTGTCTGTCCCATTCCGTCCATCCATCCATCCATCCATCCATCCATCCATCCATCCGCCTCTATATGTCTGTCTGTCCATCCATCCATCTATCCATTCATCTCTATGTCTTTCTGTCCGTCCATCCATCCATCCATCCATCTATCCATTCATCTCTATGTCTGTCCATCCGTCCATCCATCCGTCCATCCATCCATCATCCATCCATCCATGCCATCCATCCATCCACCCATCTATCCATTCATCTCTATTCTGTCCGTCCATCCATCCATTCCGTCCATCCGTCCATCCGTCCATCCGTCCATCCATCCATCCATCCATCCATTCATTCATCTCTATGTCTGTCCATCCGTCCGTCCATCTGTCCATCTGTCCACCCACCCATCATCTATCCATTCATCTCTATATGTCTGTTTGTCTGTCCGTCTGTCCATCCGTCCATCCACCCATCCATCTCTCTGTGTCTGTCTGTCGTCCATCCATCCATCCATCCATCCATCCATCCATCCATCCATCCATTTCCTTGTCTGTCTGTCTGTCTGTCTGTCTATCCATCCATCCATCCATCCATCCATCCATCCATCCATCCATCCATCCATCCATCCATCCATCCAACTATCTATCTATCTGAAATCATTTTATAATTCATCATAGGGAATTAGTGCCAATACTTATTTAAAAACAGTTTCTTTCTCTTGGTTGTTTAAGAATACAGAATTAGAGTTGGAAGGAACCTTCTAGTCTTCTAGCTAACCTCCTGCACAAGCACCTACAACTTCTGGAGGCAAGCCACTCCACTGATGAATTGTTCTCGCTCTCAGGAAATTTCTCCTTAATTCTAGGTTGGATCTCTCTTTGGTAAGCTTCCATCCGTTGCTTCTCATCCTGCCCTCAGGTGCTTTGGAGAATAGGTTGTCCCTTACCCTTCTTTGTGGCAGCCCTGCTATCATGCCATCTCTAGACCTTCTTTTTTTTATTAGTGATGGGAGCATAATAATACAAGTCTTGTGGTGTTTCTGAATGAGTAAATGAATGAGCCGCACAAAAACAGAGTTTCACAGCTTATGGGGAATAATAGCATTGCGTAGATGTCCTGCTTAGACAGACTAGATCTCCAAACCACAAATGTGGTTTCACTGGCAATTCCCCCCAGTTAACATGAGATGGCATTGAGAAACAATGATAACCAAAATTTCCGTTTGCTGAAACAGCGGATGAATGTTGAGGGGGCCCCTCTAAAGTGCTCTCTCTTCTTCTATGGGGGTGTTTCTCACCCTTGGCAGCTTGAAGAAGTGTGTGGACTTCAATTCCCAGAATTCCTAGCCATCTACAATCTGCAAGTTGACGTCCACCATCTGCAAGTTGCCAAGGCTGAGAAACACTGTTCTGCTGTATTGGACTACAAGCCCATCATTCCCAGCCCCATAGATCTGAAGACTCTCATACAATTTCAGAGACAGAAGAAGAGCGAATAACAGAGTGGGCGGGACCTTGGATGTCTTCTTGTCCAACCCTCACTAAAGCAGGAGACTCTGCACCATTCTGGACATACAGTTGTCCAGTTTCTTCTTAAAAACCTCCAGTGAGGGAGCACCAGTGATGGGATTCCGCCAGTTCACGCCAGTTTGGGAGAACCGGTTGTTAACTTTCTGAGCAGTTTGGTGAACTGGATGCTGGAAGAAATCACTAGGGCAGAGAACCGGTTGTTAAATTATTTGAATCCCGCCACTACGGAGCACCCAAACTTCTGAAGGCAAGCCATTCCACTGATTAATTCTTCTGTCAGGAAATTTCTCCTTATTTCTAGGTTGCTTCCCTCCTTTGATTAGTTTCCATTCATTGCTTCTTCTCCTGTCGTCAGGTGCTTTGGAGACTACCCCCCCTCTTCTTTATGGTAGCCCTTCAAATACTGGAACATTGCTATCATGTTACCTCTAGTCCTTCTTAAAGTAGACCTACCCAATCCCTGCAACTGTTCTTCATATGTTTTATCCTTCAGTCCCCTAATCCTCTTTGTTGCTCTTCTCTGCGCTCTTCCTAGTCTCAATATTTTATTTCATATTATCGCAACCAAAACTGGATGCAGTACTCTAAGTGTTGTCTTACTAAGCCTTTATAAAGTGGTAATTAATGCTTCACATGATCTTGATTCTATCTCTCTGTTAATGCAGCTTAGGACTGGGCTGGCTTTTTTGGCAGCTGGAGCACACTGCTGGCTCTTGTTTAAGTGATTGTACACTACATCCTTCTCGCAGTTACCGGTATTGAGCCAGGTACCACCTATTCTATACCTGTGCATTTGGTTTTCCTTGCCTACCTTACCCTTCTCATCACTGAATTTTCATTTTGTTAGCTAGGGCCCAGTGTTCAAGTCCATGGAGATCAGGGCTGTCTTAACAGCATTATAGGTCCCAGGAAAAGCAGTGTACTGGGGCCCCTACAGCAACTATTCACAGGAATAAAAATGTAATGGCCGATAAATTAAACATATATTTATTTTATTGGCGCTTCCAACAAATCAGTATTGAAACATTAAAAACTGCTGTATAGGACCAACTAATCAACATGATAAACATTTGAACAATAGACAAGGCTTGAAAAACTCAATAATATCAGAAAGCCATATGATGTGGCCTGCCAGTGGCCTGCGGAGGCTAGCAGCAGATATGGACAGTGAAGATGTTGGGGAGGAACATGGGCCAGTCCTGGAGTCTGGGGAAGGTTCTGATGAGGGCGCTGTGTCAGAGGCAGAGAGAGAGCCAGGGCCGTCTGACAGTTACCAGCTGCCTTCGGAGTCAGACATCAATAAGGCAGACGAACAGCTGGAGCCTGTTCCTGGTGTGTGCATGCACCGTCGTCAGACGAAGGGAACAGCTAAGGAACCAAGGTCGACTTGAGAGTAAGGCCACAGGTGGACGTGTGAATGGCCCCTCCTATAGGGAATAAAGAGGAGTGAAACAGGGGGGGTGTTTGCAGGAGACAATTAGTTCATTCCTGCATTCTTGCCAAGTATTGCAGCATCTGAAAGATATCGGCCTGGCCACTCTCCAAGCCTGATAAAGGTCGGTAATTGTGAACTATCTTGAAAGACTGTGGGCCAGGACTTTGCTGGAAAGGAATTCACTGCAAATTAAATAAAAGAGGTTTATTGAGACGAGGGACTCGGCTTCGTGCTGCTGGGGAAGCCTAGGTCAGAACACCATACAGTTGCTGTATTATAAGACACAAGGTGAATTGAAGAGTTAACATACACCGATTAGTATGGGGCCACTATGCTTGTGGGGCCCACGGGCAATTGCCCATCAGGCCCATGCGTTAAGACAGTCCTGGTTGAGATCCTTCTGTATCTTGAGCCTATTTTCTGGAGTGAGTAAGGCAGAGTTCCTGCTCTGATCCTTATTCACCCACTATTGTTTCCTAACCTGTTGTAAAATACTCCGGGAGAAAAGTTATGGATGCTTTTCAAAAGCTTTTCACTTATGAGTGTTGAGGCACTAACCTTGTTTTTTTTAGTCGAGAGTTTCCTAATGTTTTATTTCATACAGGGACCGAAAGGGGAAGGATAATTAAGGTGTCTCTTCTGATTCTATATTTTCCTGATAGACTTGGAGATAGCCTTCACTTTCTCCTTAAGGACTTAAGGAAACTACTTTGCTTAATGGGGCCCCATACAGAGTTGCCCTTTATCCAATACTTGAACCAATTTGCTGCTATCTAATTTCTTGTTCAAGGCGGGATTGCTTTCTTCCTTCCCTTCAGGGAAGCCTGCAGGAACTGTTAAAAAAAATCAAATTTGCTGTTTTAACTCTGCAATCAAAGCTCTGCACCATGCATAAAAAAGCAAGCACAGCTTTCATTCTCACAAACCGCTAGATTGACCTTGCACTGCAGACAACCCTGCTTCCCCACCAGCTGACACACACCTAGTTTTGATTTGGCAATTTATATACTGTGCTAAACCACAACCTGGCTCCAAACTGTTGGAAGAAATGTCCTTCTGGGTTCAGCTCCAAGTGGGGAAGAAGACACTGGACACATGGAGGCTGCTTGGAAAGATGGTTTATTGTTGGACAGGGCCACGTGGCTTGACCCCTGAACAGAAAAGGTGATAACATGCTTCAATGTTGGTGGAGAAGAAGAGAAGGGCTGAAGGAGGGGCTTGCTAGGCTTTTTATAACCTGTTTAGTCCCACCTCTCTGTTTCTGTTCCTGTGTAAGAAATGTATTCTGATTGGTTGTCAGGGCCATAGGGCCATGCAGGGGCAACTCTCTGGGCTGTTTTGAATCCAGGTATGGATGAGTTCTCAGATGCCATGTGGTCAGTTGAGTAAAGTTCAATATTATTATGCCTTCCTGTAGCTGCTGGTGAAGTCTTTATTATGTAAAGTGGACTAGCCTGGCGTCTTATGGCTCATTAACAATGGGGATGGGCAAGAAGCTACAGGCAACTATTCTGTCTTTTAAAACATGTTTCTTTCTTTTCCACATCCAGAGAAATATTCTGCCTTTTCAATATTTCCTAGGATATTTCATTTTTCTGGGAGAGGGCCTGGATGATAACTTCCCACAAAACACTAGACTAAACCATGGTTTGTTTAATAGTGATTTATTCAATAAACCAGTTTTGGCTGGATTTGCACAACACCCAAAGCTAGTGACAAGAGATTGGGCCTTGGGTCTCCTCCTGATCGAAGCCACTTGGGTCAGGCATATCCACCCTGGAGCCCTTAGATGAGTTCTAAACTCCCCTGCATTGCAATAGGATTTTATGGTTGATCATACTAAGCATGGGAGTCTCCAAAACACGTTCCTTGCCTACAGTCATTATTTGCACCGTTGACCATCTAACACAGATTCTGTGATGGCCATCCGTTTTGATTATGGAGATTCTCAGTCATCCAGGTCATGGTTGTCCCAAACCCTAGAAAGTCCAGTTGCCTCTTGAAAAAAAAAACACCTATGGGACAGTCATTTATTTGTGTCTATGGTTTGAATATGTTGTTCCCAGTAAGCCTAGAACAAGCCACTTCTCTGCTCCACGTTGGGATTCAGGTTGAGGAGAACTTTTGAATCCAGGTCATGGTTGTCCCAAAAGTGCTTTTTCAAGAGGCAACTGGACTTTCTTTTTTCTTTTTCTCGAAGACATTTCACTTCTCTTTAACCACTTACTAAAAGGATGCAAATGACCAGCTGTCTGCAAGGAGTATAAATCCTGCCGTTTCCCACCATCCAGTCAGAGCTGTAGAAGCTTCTTGGATGAGAAGTGAAACGTCTTCAAGGAAAAACAAGGAAATAGAATAGAATAGAATAGAATAGACAGAGTTGGAAGGGACCTTGGAGGTCTTCTACTCCAACCCCCTGCCTAGGCAGGAAACCTTACACCATTTCAGACAAATAGTTCTCCAACATCTTCTTAAAAACTTCAAGTGTTGGAGGATTCACAACTTCTGGAGTCAAGTTGTTCCACTGATTAATTGTTCTATCAGGAAATTTCTCCTCAGTTCTAAGTTGCTCCTCTCCTTGATTAGTTTCCACCCATTGCTTCTTGTTCTACCCTCAGGTGCTTTGGAGAATAGCTTGATTCCCTCTTCTTTGTGGCAGCCCCTGAGATATTGGAATGATATTGGATATCATGTCTCCCCTAGACCTTCTTTTCATTAAACTAGACATACCCAGTTCCTGCAACTGTTCTTCATATTTTTTAGCCTCCAGTCCCCTAATCCTCTTTGTTGCTCTTCTCTGCACTCTTTCTAGAGTCTCCACATCTTTTTTACACAGTGGCCACCAAAACTGGATGCAGTATTCCAAGTGTGGCATTATAAAGTGGTATTAACACTTCACATGATCTTGATTCTATCCCTCTGTTTATGCAGCCTAGAACTGTGTTGGCTTTTTTGGCAGCTGCTGCACACAGATGGCTCATATTTAAGTGGTTGTCCACTAGGACTCCAAGATCCCTCTCAGAGTTACTACTATTGAGCAAGGTACCACCTATACTGTACCTGTACATTTTGTTTTTCTTGCCTAAATGTAGAACCTTACTTTTCAGTCCAGGTACCTCTTGAAAAATCAAATACCTTTGGGACATCCACTTGTTTGTGTCTATGGTTTGAATACAGGTCGTTCCCAGTAAGCCTGGAATCAGCCGTTCTTCTGCCCCCTGTTAGGATTCAGGTTGAGGAGAACTTTTTAATCCCAACTGATTTAACAAGAACATTAGCTGATTTTTTATTTTATTTTATTTTTAGGAAAATGTTTTCTGTCAAATGCTCCCACAATACCTTCCATTCCTGATCTGAACTGAGCCATTTAGGTTATCATGACCTGCAAGTGGACTAAAACACTACAATTAAGAAGACGGGAAAAGAAAAATACGTTATTCGACTCAGAAAAAGAGAATGGAACTAGAATTAGCTGAGAGTTGGCACATTGAATTCCAACAAGATAAAAAGAGTCCAGGAAGAAACTGGGGAAAATTTAAGCCACAAGTAATCCTCAACTTACAACCACAATTGAGGTCAACATTTCCATTGCTAATCGAGACCGTTGTTAATTAAGGGTTTTTGCCCCACTTTATAACCTTTCTTGCCAAAGTTGTTAAGCGAATCACTGCACTTGTTAAGTGAACCTGCCTTCTCTGTTACTGGAATGTCAGAAAAGGTGATCACATGACCCTGGTACACTGCAACCGTCATAAATATGAGTCAGTGGCCAAGTGTCCAAATTTTGATCATGGGACCACAGGAATGTTGCAAGTGTGAAACACAGTCATAAGTCACTTTTTTTTCAGTGCCATTGTTTAACTTCGAACGGTCACTAAATGAATGGTTGTAAGTCGAGGACTACCTTTACAGGAGAAGGCAGAAAAAGAAACGAAGAAACTCTTGTTGAAACCAAGAAAACAATCCAGATTTTTGAAAGCTACTTGCCTTTAGCACAAAGAGAGAAAGACTTCCAAGATGTAGCATATACATAGACCCAGAAGTGGGGAATGACTGGTGGACTTCAACTCCCAGAATTCTTCACTATGGCTGGCTCAGGAATTATGGGAATTGAAGTCCACTAGTCATAAAAAAGTCACATTCCCCACCGTTGACACAGGGAAGCTGTTTTGTTCTATACAAGTAGCATTTCTTTGCTAATAGGAAGTATATCACCAAGCTTTTTCCCTTCCGAATTGCACACCGAACCAGTCTTCCCACCCTTTTTGGTTAACCAAGATATTTCTAAGAAGAGTAGATGAATCATGGACAGGTTTACACCTATTGCCCTGATTAACAAAACAGGAAGACTGAGGATTGCTCTGCAAACATTTTCCTGAGCAAACCACAATACTCAGTGCAAACGGACACAGCTCAAGGATGTATTTGTGCAACCTTAGTTTGGGGCCCTTTAATATAATTCGACTTCTATGTTGCTATTTGCAATGGACTATATAACCAGTTGCTTTTGCAAGTGCTCCAAAGGCTATTTAGGACCCAGTTTTAAAATTATGATGACTGAACCCTGGTGGCTAGAATGCAGTATTGCAGGCTGACTCTGCCCAGGAGTTCGATCCTGACTGGCTTGAGGTTGATAGCCTTCCATCCTTCCCGAGGTTGGTAAAATGAGGACCCAGATTGTTGGGGGTAATGAACAATAAAGCATTATGGGGTGATATTGCTATTGCTATTTCACTGCTTCTCCCGGTCAAATAACTGCATTTTGACAACCAACTCACCATTATGGTCATTTTCTGTGCCAAAAAAAATCAGGTCCAATCATGTGATGCCTCAACTTATGACCATGTCTTATGATGAGCTTAAGACATTGTAAATAGAGGGCCTGCTATATCTTTCTGCCTTCTTTTATATCTAACAGAATCAAAGTAAGGTGATCTTAGTCCCCACCCACAACCCAGATGTCTTATGGACTGAGTTGTATTTTCCTCTTCCCAGTTCATCCATTCCTTCATCAAGGTTTCTTTCACATTACAATCCATGCTGGACAAGGAGTTTACTTCGTCAAGCCTTACTTGCGTTCAGACAACCTCCTAACCCTAAAGTAAAGGTAGAGATTAAAGTTTCCTTATCAGTCATGCGTGATTCTAGGAACACAGTGCTCATCTCCGTTTTCTTGGCTGAGGGAGCCAGCTTTGTCCGAAGACAATTTCTGGGGTAATATGGCCAGCACGGCTATACACCAAAGAAACACACTTACCTTCCCACCGCAGTGGTACCTATTTATCTACTCACATTTGCATGATTTTGAATTACTAGGTGGACAGGAACTGGGGCAACTAATGGAAGCTCACCCCATTGCGCAGCACTTGGGTCTTGAACGCAGGCTACCAATTCAATCAGGAAAAAAAAACTGGAAGGAACTGTGGACGTCTTCTAGTCCAACCCCTTGTAGGAGACTCTAAACCATTTTAGATGGATCACTGTCCAATCCCTCTTCTTAAAAGCCTCCAGTGATGGAGCACTTGCAATTTCTGAAGGCAAGCCATTCCACTGGTTATTTGTTATTTGTTCTCACTGTTAGGAAATTTCTCCTTAATTTCCAGGTTGCTCCTCTCCTTGATTAATTTCCATCCATTGTTTCTTCTCTTGCCTTCTAGTGCTTTGGAAAATAAGTTGACCCCCTCAACTTTGTGGCAGCCTCTCAAATATTGGAATACTGCTATCATGTCACTCCTAGTCCTTCTTTTCTCTAGACTGGCCATACATATCCAAATCCTGCAATAGTTTGTAGGAAGTTAACACCCACCCCTCTCCTAGAAAAATGAAATATCCTGGGAAATATTGAAAAGGCAGAATATTATATCTCCATAGATCAGAAATGGAGAAATATGTTTTTAGGCAGGAAGCAGACTCACTCTTAATAGCCCCCACCTTTGTCAATGGGCCACTAAAATGCCTGAGCCAGTCTATTCTACATAACAAATCTCCCCCTTCAGCTCCAGGGTGATGGGATTAAGGCATGATAGTATTAGCCCTTTACCCATCTCACCACAGGACACCTGGGAAGAAGCAATGCTCAACCAAACTTGGATTCACAACCTAAGGAGTTGCCCCTGCATGGCTCCATGGGAGTCTGACAATCAGAATACAAACTCAGGTTCAAAGCCCAGAGGGAGAGCATAAAACCAGGGACTTTCAACATCTCACTCTCTTTTCTTCTTCACCCAACATCTTGAAGCCATGTGATCCTGTCAAGCCATGTGATCATGTCCACCATTGAACCATCTTTCCAAGCAGCCTCCATGTTTCCAATGTCTTTTCCCCCACTTGGACCTGAACCCAGAAGGACATTTCTTCCAACAAGTTCTTCAAATGTTTTTGTCTCCAGGCCTTTAATCATCTTAGTTGCTCTTCTTTGCACTTTTCCCCAAAATCTCAACATCTTTTTTTATAATGTGGTAACCAAAACTGGATGCAGTATTCCAGGTGTGGCCTTACTAAGGCTTTATAAAATGGTACTAATACTTCCATGATTTGGATTCTATGCTCTGTTTTTACAACCAAGGATTGTATTAGCTTTTTTTTGGCTGCCGCTGCATACTGCTGGCTCATATTTAAGTGATCGCCAGCTGACAATCATTAACCACTGAGCCATCGTACCCCCGCCCCCAACCTGAAAACATCAACAGAACAATGATGCTAACATGGGACCCAATTCCTGCAGCAAACTCTGATGTCTACATAGCCACTATCATTTACATTGCCATTCTGGATGCTAACAACTTCACATACAAAATCAGAAGTTCCTCCACATGTCCCCCCCCCTTTAATATGATATATCTCATTATTGTCCCTCCAGAAACTACAGCATATTAGACAAATGGGCCAGACTTGTGTAGGAAGTTATCACCCAGCCCTCTCCCAGAAAATGAAATATCCTAGGAAATATTGAAAAGGCAGAATATTTCTCTGGATGTGAAAAGGAAGAAACATGTTTTAAAAGACAGAATAGCTGCCTGAAGCTTCCTGCCCATTCCCCTTTGTCAATGAGCCATTAAAGCCTGAGCTAGTCCACTTTACATAATAAAGAGTTCTCCCCTTCAGCTCCAGAGTGATGGGATTAAGGCATGATAATATTGGCCCTTTACCCACATGGCATCTGAGAACTCAACCAAACCTGGATTCAAAACGCAGCCTAGAGAGTTGCCCTTGCATGGGCCCATGGGAGTCTGACAACCAATCAGAATGCAAACTCAAGATCAAAGGCCAGAGAGGGCATAAAACCAGGGACTCCGCTTCTCTTCCGCTCTTCTCTTCTCCACCAACATTGAAGCATGTGATCACCTTTTCTGTTCAGGACTCAAGCCATGTGGTCCTGTCTACCATTAAAACCATCTTTCCAAGCAGCCTCCATGTCTCCAGTGTCTTTTTCCCCACTTGGAGCCAAACCCAGAAGGACATTTCTTCCAACACTTGGAACAAAAGAGTTAACGGAAACAAATCTGACATCAGGAAATAAATTAACACCAGAGCATTTCAATCTCCAGAACGCTTGATTTCAAAGCTGCTACTTGAGAGCAACAAAACCACATCAAAAGACTTCAGGCTCCCTCAGAAGGGTTTCATAAAACACAATAGGGTTTTTGTACATCAAAATTGCCAATTGATGAGGTACTTGTAATACAACTCATGTGTAGTTTGCATCTGCACAACCAACCTTTCTTACCCCTCCTCCTCCCCTCGTGTTTAAATCTTACATCACTCCATGACTTTGATGAAGTGAGCTGCAGCTCACAAAAGCTTTAATCAAACTTGTTGGTTGGAAAAGGTGCTCCAAACTGTTTTCAATTTCTGCCCCAGTCAAAATTTATAGATTGCAACCCACAGGAGCCCGTCCCATATTCTCCACGCAGATGCTTTTCAACATCGACAACTTGGATTTCAACTCCCACAATTCCCTAGCCAGCATGAGCTATTCTGGGAGCTGAAATCCATAGAATTAGCCACTAACTACCACAATGATGGGGTTTAAATTATTTTCTGGCCAATTTTTAAATCCTAAATGACACAGCTAGTACTTTTCTGGAATGGTTTCTGGAAAATAGTGTTCCGTGCACCTTCAGCGTTTAGTCATGCCGGCCACATGACCACGGATACATCTTCAGGCAGCGCTGGATCTTCGGCTTTGAAACAGAGATGAACACTGCCCCCTAGAGTCGGGAACGTCTAGCACATATGTAGAAGGGGAATCTTTACCTTATTGGTTTTTAGCTTCTGGCTAAGAGGGGAATTTTTGCCTTTCAAAATTGGCTTAGTTAATCAAGAAATGGTACAGGGTTTCCTGCCTGAGCAGGGGGTTGGACTAGAAGACCTCCAAAGTCCCTTCCGTTATACCGTCAAGAGGTGAAACAGGCACACAATGAATTACTGTCACTAAAACCTGACAAATTCTGCTGGGAAAATACCAGTGTTGACTGCAAAGGAAACCGAACCAGTAATGCTACTTTTGTCAGTTTCTACCCCATGAAGCAATCTTCCGGAATTTAGTAACGTGGCTACCTTCCTTGCACTGGAGAGACAGCTGCTGAGTCAAGGAAGAGCAATGCAAACATTTAAAGTTTTGAGCTGGTTCCACTTTGGAATGTGGGGAAAGAAATCAGCGTAGAACTTCCCAAAGCTGAAAGTTGAAAAACCTTGAATAAAAGTGGACCAACTTGCTGGTGGACCAAAATGTCCATTGTTTTGCTTCGGTAACTAGAATAAGAGAGTTGGAAGGGATCTTGGAGGTCTTCTAGTCCAACCCCCTGCTCAAGCTGGAAACCCCATTCAAAGCCTCTTTCAGCAAATGGCCATTTGAATGGTTGTTTATTGCCTGTTGTTTGTTCATTATTGCAATTAATTCCCTGCACGCACACAGCACTCAAAGTCAAAAATAAAACGTAAGAGATATAGACAGAAGGCTGGTTTGGGGTAGTGGTGAAGGTGCTGGCTTACAAACCAAGAGACTCCGAGTTCAAGTTCTGCCTTAGGCCTTAAAAACCGGCTGGGTGACTTTGGGCCAGTCACTTTCTCTCAGCCCAGCCCATTTCATAAGATTATCATTGCGGAGAAAATAGGAGGAGGAAGGAGTTCAGGAAGTCCCCAACTTACAACCACAATTTTGAGCCCAAAATTTATGTTGCTAAGCGAGACAGTTGTTAAGTGAGTTTTCCCCCATTTTACAACTTGCCACAGGTGTTCAGCTAATCACTGTAGTTGTTAACTTAGTAACACAATTGCTAAACGAACCTGGCTTTCACTTTGATTTTGATTATCAGAAGATCTCAGAAGCTGATCACAGGACCCTCAGATGCTGCAGCCATCATAAATGTGAACCAGTTGGAATACTGCATTCAGTTTTGGTCGCCATGATGTAAAAAAAAAATATGTGGAGACTTTAGAAAGAGTACAGAGAAGAGCAGCAAATATGATTAGGGGACTGGAGGCTAAAACGTATGAAAACAGTTGCAGGAACTGGTTATGTCTAGTTTAATGAAAAGAAGGACTAGGGGAGACACAATAGCAGTGTTCCAAAATCTCAGGGGTTGCCACAAAGAAGAGGGAGTCAAACTATTCTCCAAAGCACCTGAGGGTAGAACAAGAAGCAATGGGTGGAAGCAATGGGTGCTGGGGGATTTCAACCTGCCTTCGCTCGGCGAACACTCTGACGGAGCACAGGAGTTCATGGCTTCCATGGCAGCCATGGGCTTGACCCAAGTAATTCGGGGTTCAACTCACTCAGCGGGGCACACGCTCGACCTCGTATTTCTCTCAGAGCAGTGGAGTTGTGATCTTGGTCTGAGGGGTATCGAGATCTTGCCCCTGTCATGGTCAGACCACTGCCTACTGAGGCTTGACTTTCGGAGGCCAATCCCCCACTGTAGGGAGGAGGAACCGATTAGGTGGTTCCACCCCAGGAGCCTTATGGACCCTTTGGGCTTTCAGATGGCGCTTGGTGTTCTACCTGATACTCTCGTCCACAGTCCGGCTGAGACCTTGGTCGCTGCTTGGAACTCGGCGGTGGCAGAGGCTCTCAACCGGATTGCGCCTTTACGGCCTATCTGAGGCAGCGGATCCAGGAGGGCTCCTTGGTTTACTGAGGAACTCCGGGAGATGAAGCGCCAAAAGAGAAGCCTGGAGCACCGCTGGAGGTCCAGTAAGTCCGAGTCAGACCAAGCACTATTAAAAGCTTGCATCAGAGCCTACCTTCTGGCAATTCGGACTTCAAAAAATACATACATTGCCGCTCTGATTGCATCCGCTGAGTCACGCCCAGCCGCCTTGTTCAGGATAACCCGCTCCCTCCTGAAAGGAAGGGATGCGAGCAATCCTTTACCGGGCAGAGCTGAGTAGTTTGTCCAATTCCTCACGGATAAAGTTGCGCGGCTTCGGACAAACCTGGACTCCAATTGCGCGGAGCCAGCCGAGGTACCGGGGGAAGGTCTTGAACGACATCTTTGGATTGACTTTCAGGCTGTTATTCCTGACGAAGTGGACAAGGCCATCGGAGCAGTGAGTGCCTCCACGTGTGTACTGGACCCGTGCCCCTCCTGGCTGGTCGCGAACAGCAGGGAGGTGACACGGAGCTGGATCCAGGCGACAGTTACCACCACAGCTCTCCGGGAGGGGTTCTTTCCGCCCCCCTAAAGGCCGCGGTGGTGAGACCCCTCTTGAAAAGGCCGTCTTTGGATCCAGCCATTTTAAATAACTATCGTCCAGTCTCCAACCTCCCCTTCGTTGGGAAGGTTGTTGAGAAAGTGGTGGCCTCTCAGCTCCGGCGGTCCTTGGATGAAACTGATAATCTAGACTCCTTTCAGTCTGGATTCAGGCCTGGCTACAGTACGGAAACTACTTTGGTCGCACTGACTGATGATCTCTGGAGAGCCAGAGACGGGGGCCATGCCTCCGTCCTAGTGCTCCTTGACCTCTCAGCGGCCTTCGATACCATCGACCATGGTATCCTTCTGCTATGGTTACGAGAGGTGGGGGTGGGAGGCACCGTTCTTTGGTGGTTCTCCTCCTACCTCTTGGACAGGTCGCAGTCGGTGTTGGTTGGAGGGCAGAGGTCGGCCCCTAGGCCCCTTAAATATAGGGTGCCACAGGGTTCGGTCCTGTCCCCCCTCCTGTTTAACATCTACATGAAGTCGCTAGGTGAGATCATTCGGCGGCACGGGACAAAATATCACCAGTATGCGGACGATACTCAATTGTATCTGTCCACCCTGTGCCAACTCAGTGAAGCGGTTGACGTGATGTGTCAGTGCCTGGAGGCTGTCAGGGTCTGGATGGGAGTAAACAAACTTGCTCTCAATCCTGACAAGACCGAGTGGCTTGTGTTTTTCCCTCCCAATAATTGGCCATGTTCTCCAACTCTCAGGCTGGGGGGTGAAATTATACGCCCCTCAGACAGGGTTCGCAATTTGGGAGTCCTCCTGGATCCACAGCTGACCTTAGATCACCATTTGTCGGCTGTGACCAGGGGGGCATTTGCCCAGGTTCACCTGGTGCACCAATTGCGCCCCTACCTAAACCGGGACGCTCTCACAACAGTCACTCACGCCCTTGTGACCTCAAGACTGGACTACTGCAACGCAGCTCCACATGGGGCAGCCCTTGAAGAGTGTTCGGAGACTTCAGCTGGTCCAGAATGCAGCCGCGAGAGCGATTGTGGGTGCGCCTCGGTACACCCACGTTACACCTATCCTCCGCGAGCTGCACTGGTTGCCTATTGGTCTCCAGCTACACTTCAAGGTGCTAGTCGTCACTTATAAAGCCCTACATGGTGTTGGACCTGGGTACTTGAGAGACCGCCTCCTGCCGATTAACTCCCAAAGACCCATTAGATCCCACAGATTAGGCCTCCTCCGAATTCCATCTGCCGGCCAATGCCGGCTGTCAACCACCCAGAGGAAGGCCTTCTCTGTGGCTGCTCCGGCCCTCTGGAACAATCTCCCTGTGGAGATTCAGACCCTCACCACCCTTCAGGCTTTCCATAAAGCCGTTAAGACCTGGCTGTTCCATCAGGCCTGGGGCTGTTGAGTTCTATCCCCTACTCGAATTGGTGTGCTTGTTGAGACCTTTTAAATTGTTTTGTATTGTTGTCTGTTTTTGTTGCCTTTCCTTTGTATTGTCCCCCCCCCCCCTTGGTTTTGTTAGCCGCCCTGAGTCCCTCGGGAATAGGGGGGCATACAAGTTGAATAAAACCTAAACTTAAACCTAATCAAGGAGAGAAGCAACTTAGAACTGTGGAGAAATTTCCTGACAGTTAGAACAATTAATCAGTGGAACAACTTGCCTCCAGAAGTTGTGAATGCCCCAACACTGGAAGTCTTTAAGAAGATATTGGATAGCCATTTGTCTGAAACGGTATAGGATTTCCTGCTTAGGCAGGGGGTTGGACTAGAAGACCTCCAAGGTCCCTTCCAACTCTGCTATTGTATTGTATTGTACTGTATTGTGTTCTGTTCTGTTCTGTTGTCAAGCATCTGAATTTTGATCACGCGACCACAAGGATGCTACAATGATTTTAAGTGTGAAAAATGGCCATAAGACATTACAAATCAGCTTGGTTGTAACGTTGGACAGTCACTAAGTGAATGGTTGTAAGTCAGGGACTAACTGTATTAGGTATGTTCGCCATCTTGAGTTACATATGAATGTTGGATAACAATCAAATAAATATATAACTATGTAAATAAATAAACAGTTATACACTGCATAACAGTGGTAGGTTCCGGATCCCTTTGCAACTAGTACGGTACAACAGGGGCCGGTGGCCTGCACATGTACGTGTGCAACGTCCTTACCTCCTGCAATGCTGCGCGACGCTCCAGCTGCTCGGCGGATCGTCGCACAGGCACCTTATGCTCCGTTCGCGTGCGCGGAAGCCCTGAAGAGCTCACATACAGGTAAGGATGGCAGATGGGTGGGTGAGCTCCCTGGAGCGCTGTACCGGAACGGTACCTGGTGCTCCCGGCAGGCACCGGTACGCCTGTACCAGGCGCATTGGTCGTAACCAACCACTGCTGCATACGCAGCTGAAAGATTATAGGTTGCCTTTGGCTTACAACAATTCATTTAGTAGCCGTTCAAAGTTAACAACAGCAGTGAAAAATATGACTTATGACCGGTTTTCACACTTATGACCATTGCTGCATCCTCGTGGCTGATCAAATTTTGATCACATGATCAAATTTCAGATGTTTTGGCAACTGACTTATATTTATGACAGATGCAATATCCTGGGGTCGTGTGACATTTCTGACAAGCAAAGGCAAGCCCCTGGTCATGTGATTTACATTCAGATGCTTGGCAACTGACTCACATTTATGATGGTTGCAACATCCTGGAGTCATGTGATCCCCCTTTTGCGACCACTTCTGACAAATCAACGGGGAAGCCAGAGTCCCTTAATAACCGCGTTGCTGATTTAACAACAGCAGTGATTCACTTAACAACTGAAGCAAGAAAGGTTGCAAAATGAGGCAAAACTCACCTATCAAATGACTCCCTGAGCAGCAGAAATTTGGGGCTAAATTGTGGTCGTAAGCTGAGGACTACCTGTGGTCATCTCATTTAACAGAGCTGGCTGGAGAGTAAATCCTTAAGCTTTCTGAAGATGGAAAAGGGGCAGGCAAGGGCTCGGTTGTTGTTAAAAGTATAGGACAAGGGAGTTTATTCAGTTTGCAATACATTTTCTTTGCTCTGGAGCTTTCTGGCTTGTGGTCTGGATGAAGGAAGTCAAGTCTCAAAGAAGAAGACTTTGAGATTACAAATTTGTGGTAGCATCTTGACTGTTGTCCATCGTCCGAGCTCAGCGATCAGCGGCTCTGGAGCTGCATGTGGCTCTTTCATCCCTCTGCTGTGGCTCCCTGTCGCCGGGTCGGCACCACAATATTGAGAACAGCTTCCGGTTGGGCGTGGGGTTGGGGAAAGCACAGCATGCCAGGAGGGGACTCTATGGCAAGGAGCGGGTTTTCTGCTCAGCTCCACAATTGATAGAGCTTTCGGTTAGGACAGTTAGAGGAAAAAGGACGCCGGAGACTCTATGGCAAGGAGCAGGTTTTCTGCTCAGCTCCACAATTAATAGAGCTTTTGGTTAGGACAGATAGAGGAAAAAGGATGCCACGCTAGGAGGAGACTCTATGGTGGTGGTGGTGGTGGGACCAGATTTCCAGTTGGCTCCAGAATTGAATGGGGGCTTCTGGTTAGGACCTTTGTGGCTCTTTGAGTGTTTAAGGTTGCCGACCCCTGTCCTAGCTGAACTTTCTTTTGGAGGTTGATTTTTACAATATATTTGATTCTTGACAACTTCCTTGTAGCTCTGAATAGGGTCTGGAAAGAGGCCAGAAATCTGTGCTGCTCCTACTCTGTTTATTGATTGATTAGATCAAACCTTTGTATGACTATAAATTACACCGTTGGGGCAAAACAAGAAAGATTTATGAGCCTCTAGACAATTAAAAAAAATATTCTTCTGCTTCCTAGATTTTCTTTTGTCCCAAGACAAAACTTTTGCCTTTGGAATTTGAACCGGTTAGCCTTCAACGGGCTTCCTCCTGTGCAAACAGATAGTCTTTGACTTACAACCTTTCATTCAGTGACTGTTCGAAGTCACAACCACACTGGAAAAAGTGACTTAGGATTGTTTTTCACACTTTCGACGGCTGCAACATTCCCCGTGGTCACGTGATCAAAATTTGGACGCTTAGCCACTGGCTCATATTTATGACAGTTGCAGTGTCCTGTGTCCAGAACGTTTTGCGACCTTCTGACAAGCAAAGTCAATGGGGAAGCCCGATTCACTTAACAACTACATTAATACTCAACAACTGTAGTGATTCACTTAACAACTGAGGCAAGAAAAGTCATAAACTGAGCCAAAACTCACTTAACAACTGTCTGGCTTAGGCAGGGAAAATTTTGGGTTAATTGTGGTTGTAAGTGGCGTACTACCTGTAGTATCCATCTAGCAAAAGGGATCAGAATTTTAGAACTGGGAGGGGAAAGCCAAAGGGCATTTGGTTTGTTGTTGTTGTTAATTGCAAAGTTGTGTCCGATACATCACAACCCCATGGAAAACGTTTCTCCAGGCCTTCTTGTCCTTTACCATCCTCTGGAGTGCATTTAAGCTCATGCCCACTGCTTCAGTGACTCCATCCAGCCACCTCATTCTCTTTCGTCCCATTCTTCTTTTGCCCTCCATCTTTGCATGCCTTGAAGATCTTGGGTGAAGAAAAAAAGGGGAGAGATGCTGAGAGTGCCTGGGATTTTTGCCCTCTCTGGGGTTTTGAATTTGAGCTTGTATTCTGATTGGTTGTCAGACTCCCATGGGACTATGCAGGGGTAAGTTTGTAGGTTGTGTTTTGAGTCCCAAGCTTGTTTGAGCCTTGCTGGGTGATGAATCTCCCCAGGTACCATGTGGTGAGATGGGTAGAGGGCTAATCCTACCTTTGTTGGAACTTGAGGGCATTTGCTTATGAATAGACCTAGCCATGTCTTTATCTCTTAAGTGCGGACATCTGCTGTGGGCTTTTGTGGAGGGTGAAGGCTATTAAGAATGAGTCTGCTTCATGCCTAAAAAGACATGTTTCTCATCCAGGGAAATATAATATTCTGCCTTTTTAATATTTCCTGGAATATTTCATTCTTCTAGGAGAGGTGTGTGCTAACTTCCTCCAGCTTCAAAACTGAGGAGCTCGCCATGGCTTTCTCTTGTGGTGCATAGCTTACTCAGTGGTGGGTTTCAAAACATTTTAGAACCTCTTCTGTAGGTGTGGCCTGCTTTGTGGGAGTGGCTTGCTGGCCTTGTGACTGGGTGACCACATTGTAAATGTGGTGAAACTCACTTAACAACGCTCTTGCTTAGCAACCAAAATGTTGGCTCAGAAATTCTGGCATTTGAAGCACGCAATTCTTAAAGCTGTCAAGTTACAAGACCCTTGCACCCCTAACCCTTTAGAAAAAAAACCTCAGGGCTGTTCAAACTTGACAGCTTTAAGACTTGTGGACTTCAACTCCCAGAATTTCTCCTCTCGCTCTTCATCTCGATGATGTGCGGACGGGCAGGGGGGGGGAGCTGGAACCGGTTCTAAACGGCACTGTAGATTTGTGGAACCTCTTCTATAGAAGAGGTTAGAACTGGCAGGAACCCACCTCTGAGCTTACTCCAACTTAGCCTCAGCCTGCCTATTTGAACAGGACCAGCCTCACTAAGTCTGAACTTCTCAAAGTCCACAAGAAAAGCCCTTTTCCAAGGCAGTCCTGTTCTTCATTGAACAAGCTATGCAGTCAGGAAGTCTTTTATTCTAAGTTATAAATCTATTTCTTATCATCCGAGTTTTATGGTTTGACTCCCAGCCTTTGGACTGCACCAGGGAACAAACTCAGAGTTTGCAGTAGAAATCACATCCAGGAAGCACACAGATAACTGAGTCAGCAGGATTCTTTAACTTCTTTATATACATAACCACACATGAATAAATGTACAATATGTACAGCAGATTTTTCCAACGTGGTAGAGAGGAGAGATTGTTTCAGTTCAGAGTTCAGAGAAGATTACTAGATTAGTTTTGTTTCAGAGCTGAGCACAGAACTAAACCACACTCAGACTTTTTGCTCAAGTTTGTTTTCCAAACAAGCCCCATTGGCTGACCTTGTTACCATGTCTCTGCCAGTTCATGAATATTCTGACAGAAACAAAGTTTGCTTAACCATAGGATCTGAAATGCAAAGCTAAGATCGTTCCCTTCTATTTATTAATATATTTATGAGTAGGCCACTTAGTTTCCCCGGTAACCTGAATTTTCTGGATAGCGTACAGTTAAAGGAGTAAATTCAAGGCTATAAAAGTGATAACATGTAAGCAGATAATGAAAAAACCATGTTATACTAGGAAGAACATAAAGTATACAGTGAATGCAATCAATATAAAAATGAAAAGTTATAAACCAGGATGAGGAAATAGCTTGAGGAGCCACCTCCTTCACTCTTTTCCTTTTTTTTCTTTTTGTTCTTTTTCTCCAACCCTTAAGAAAATGCTGCAGAAAACAGCAACAAAGATGATTAGAGAGCTGGAGGCTAAAACATATGAAAAATGATTGCTGGAATCTGGTTTGTCTAATCTAGTGAAAAGAAGAACTAGGGCAGGATTGGGTTCCTGCCAGTTCTCACCTATAGAAGAGGTCCCACAAATCTACTGTGCCGTTTAGAACCGGTTCCAGCTCCCTCCTCCCGTCCATCCCACCATGCTTGCCCCGCCCGCTGCTCACTGATTGGCTGGCTCACCAATCGCCCCCACCCGCCTCTAAGAATCCCATCTAAACCTTAAAGTCTTAGAGCTGTCAAGTTTGAACATCCCTGGAGTTTTTTTTCTAACGGGTTAGGGGTCTTGTAACTTGACAGCTTTAAGACTTGCACACTTCAATGCCAGAGTTCCTGAGCCAACAAGACTGGAGGAGGAATTCTGGGAGTTGAAGTCCACAAGTCTTAAAGCTGTCAAGTTTGAACACCCCTGGGGTTTTTTCTTCTAAAGGGTTAGGGGTGCAAGGGTTTAAGCTTTAAGACTTGTATGCTTCAATGCCAGAGTTCCTGAGCCAACATTTTGGTTGCTAAGCAAAAGCATTGTTAAATGAGTTTCACCACATTTTACAAGTTGGCCATGCCCACCCAGTCACATGACTGCCAAGCCACTCCCACCCGGTCACATGGCTGGCAAGCCACTCCCACCCAGTCACATGGGCGGCAAGCCACTCCCATAAAGCAGGCCACACCTGCAGAAGAGGTTCTAAAATTTTTTGAAATCCACCACTGACTAGGGAGACATGTTAGCAGTCTTCCAATATTTATGGCAGTGTGCCATAAAGGACAAACTATTTTCCAAAGCATCTGAAGACAGGACAAGAAACTATGGAGGGAAACTAATCAAAGGAAGGAAACAACCTAGAACTAAGGAGAAATTTCCTAGCAATGAGAACAATTAACCAGTGGAATGACTTGCCTCCAGAAATTGTGGGTGCTCCAACACTGGAGGATTTTAAGAATAGACTAGAGAATCACCTGACTGAAATTGTATAGGGTTTCCTCCTTAAGCAGGGGTGGGGTGGGGGTTGGACTGTAGGACCTCCATGGTCCCTTCCAACTCTGTTATTCTGTTAGGTTTTTCCAATTAGACAGCTTAAAGGATTTCATGCCCAAAATTCCCCAGCCAGCATGCAACGTCGACAGGGTATGGGTGATTCTCTTGTTGGAAGAAATGTCCTTCTGGGTTCAGGTCCAAGTGGGGGAAAAGATACTGGAAACATGGAGGCTGCTTGGAAAGATGGTTTATTGGTGGACAGGACCACATGGATTGAGTCTTGAACAGAAAAGTTGATCACATGCTTCAATGTTGGTGGAGAAAAAGAGAAGGGCTGAGATGCTGAGTCCCTGGTTTTATGCCCTCTCTGGCCTTTGATCTTGAGCTTGTATTCTGATTGGTTGTCAGACTCCCACGGGGGCCATGCAGGGGCAACTCTCTAGGCTGCGTTTTGAATCCAAGTTTGGTTGAGCATTTGCTTCTTCCCAGGTGCCCTGTGGTGAGATGAGTAAAGGGCTAATACTATCATGCCTTAATCCCATCACTCTGGAGTTGAAAGGGGGGAGATCTTTGTTATGTAGAATAAATTAGCTCAGGCCTTTTAATGGCCCATTGACAAAGGTGGGTGCTATTAAGAGTGAGCCTGTTTCTTGCCTAAAAACATGTTTCTCCATTTCTGATCCAGGGAGATATAATATTCTGCCTTTTCAATATTTCCCAGAATATTTCATTTTTCCAGGAGAGGGGTGTGTTTTAACTTCCTACACCCTTTATATCTGCTTTTCGCTTTGTAATGTTTCTATTGTGGTGTGGGTTGATTTGGATGGTATTTTGCATTTGTTGTTTGAGTGTGGCCCTTTGCGGTTGGGGAAGATTACATGTGATCAATTAATCAATAAAATATTCAGAGTTTCCTGAATTAACACATCCCACAAACATAGTTGTTGGAAGGGTGACAAAGGAGGAGAAGTCACTGCTTTTCTAAGATAACGCATTCCATAAATAGCTCAGAGCAGGAGGTTGGACTAGAAGACCTCCAAGGTCCCTTCCAGCTCTATTCTTTTCTAGTTATGGCAACACTATAACTTCCAGCAGGCCCAGCTAGCAAATTGTTCGTTCTGAAACAGCAGAAGGCTGTAGGTTTTTCAGTGGTGGGTTTCAAAAATGTTCGAACGTACTCTGTGGGTGTGGCCTCCTTTGTGGGAGTGGCTTGCTGGCCATGTGACCTGGTGGGAGTGGTTTTCCAGCCATGTGTTTTCTTTCTTTCTTTTTCTTCTTTTTTCTTTCTTTCTTTCTTTTCTTTTTTTCTTTCTTTCTTTTTTCTTCTTTTTCTTTCTTTCTTCTTTTCTCTCTCTCTCTCCTCTTCTTCTCCTTTTGTCTCTCTGTCCCTTTTTTTTCCTTTTTTTTCTCTTCTCTCTCTCTCTCACTTTTTTTCTTTCTTTTTTTCTTTTTTTTTTTTCTTTTTTCTTTTTTTTCTTTTTTCTCTTTTTTTCTTTTTTCTTTTTTTCTTTTTCCCTTTTTTTCTTTTTTTTCTTTTTTTCTTTTTTTTTTTTTTTTTTTTTTTTTTTTTCTTTTTTTTTTTTTTTTTTTTTTTCTTTTTCTTCTTTTTTTCTTTTTTTCTTTTTTCTTTCTTTCTTTTCTCTTTCTCTCTCTCTCTCTCTCTCTCCTCTCTCTCTCTCTCTCTCTCTCTCTCTCTCTCTCTCTCTCTCTCTCTCTCTCCCTCCCTCCCTCCCCTCCCTCCCTCCCTCCCTCCCTCCCTCCCTCTCTCTGTGAGTGGTGGGTTCAAAATTTTTGAAACCTCTTCTGTAGGTGTGACCTGCTTTCCGGGTCCACTGGTGGAACCTCTTCTAACCGGTTCGGTAGATTTGACGAACCAGTTCTACCGAAGTGGTGTGAACTGGCAGGAACCAACCTCTGAGGTTTTTGTGCCTCTTGGTTTTCTAATCTCAGATTTCCCTTTAGAAATCCAATAGCTGTTGTGCTTCACTTTTGATCTTTTCTTCATGCACATTTCTGGATTTCTTTTTTCCTCCTTGCTTATCTGTATATATTTTAGGCTGTCTTTAAACAGCCTAAAGAAGCCCTCAGGAAACCTAAGACGCAAGATTAAAAAAAAATCCGCAAAATGTATGATCGTAAAATGTGGTTTTCCTCTCAAAAATGCAGTTGTCCTCCTAAACAGTAGTAAAAGCCAAGAACTACAAAAATAGCAAATCTTATAAATACCTTTAAGCTGAAAGAAAACTCCAGCCTGCTCTCTGGCCTCATTTGCGTGTAGTTAAAGGATTTGGGGGGGTTTTTTTTTGGGGGGTGGTCATTTATTTATAAACAGAGCTATGGAGTTCTTGGCTGAACTCTGTTTTCCATTCTAGGCCAATCTGTTAGGACAATCGGTTCACTTCTCATTATTCTTACTATACATCACGTCTCCTTTTTTTAGTAGCTTGACCAATTTCTTTAAAAATCGTGTGCTATGTTCTTCCTTTACGAATTTCTCTGGACATTTTTTCCAGGTTTGCATTTTTGAAGTGATGGGATTGTTCCAATTGTAGGAAGTTAGCATCCACTCTGCTCCTAGAAGAATGAAATATTCTAGGAAATATTAAAAAGGCAGAATATTATATTTCCCTAAATGAGAAATGGAGAAACATGTTTTTTTAGGCAGACTCACCCTTAATAGCCCTCACCCTCCTCAATAGCCCATAGCAGATGGGAACAGTGAAGAGATAAAGAGATAGCTTGGTCTATTCATAAGCAAATTCCCTCACCCAAGAGCCAATAAAGGTAGGATTAGCCCTCTACCAGAGGTGGGTTGCTACCGGTTTACACCGGTTCGGGTGAACTGGTAGTGGAAATTGGGACTGGGTCACTGAACCGGTAGAGATGGCAGGCTGGCCATGCCCCCGAACCGGTTTTCTCTCTTCTCTCTCTCTCCCTCCCTCTCTCCCTCCCCCCTCCCCTCTCTCCCTCTCTTTCTTCCCCCCTCTCCCCCTCCCTCTCTCTCCCCCTCCCTCGCCCCTCTCTCTCCAGATGGACATTTCTTCGAACCAGTGCTGGGTTGCAGGCGGTACGTACCGGTGCCTGCCCGGAGCACCGGGTACCATTCTGGTACCATGCTCCGGAGGGCCTGCCCGTGCCCATGCTTGCCTTTAGAAGTTGTAAGTGCTCCAGTAATCTTTAGAGTGATATGTTAAATAAATAATTGATAATGATAACAAGGTACACATGTATTGGTTTGAAGAGAGGAAACCTGATATAATTAGCGAATGAATTTCTTTTAATAATAACAATTATAATAAAACAATGAAATGACAAGGAACATACTTAACAATACGTATATGTACTGGCTCAATAAAAAGTATTAGGATACAAATAGTAAACAGCAACTTGGAAAGAGGATTAGAAATTTTATTAGCAATCATAATTAATTCTTACCTAGAACATGTTATAAAGGTGTAATGTTATTGGATGATATTAGAAATAATTAATGAAATGTCATGTAGTTGTGTTTTTCAATTTTGGATTATTTTATGCAAAAGGACGTTAAAACAAGTATAGTCAAATGTGAATTGTGGGATGTTGATAGTAAGATATATAAAGATTTTTGATTTAAAATATACAATGCGATATGAATTGTAAGTAAGGACTGTGGAAGAGATGCACAAAAGTTATTTGTAACCGATCGACACACTTCTACACTATGTAACAAAAGATGATTTATTTTATTTTATTTTATTTGTGTTGTTTTTTTTAACCAAAAATAAATAAAAATTTCAAAAAAGAAGAAGAAGAAGAAGTTAAGTGCTCCATCAGTGGAGGCTGTTAAGAAGAGGCTGGACGGCCATTTGTCTGGAATAATATGGGGTCTCCTGCTCAAGCAGGTTGGACTAGAAGACCTCTAAGATCCCTTTCAACTATGTTGTTTTGTTAGGTCAATGTCAACTCATAGTGACCACATGGATAGATTTTCTCCAGGACAGTCTTCATCAACCAGGCATTTCCCAGCATTATAGTTTTTTTTTCCCATAATAGGTCCAAAGGATGACAATTTGAACCTGGGTACTTGCCTCTAGATTGATTGGATCTTTGCCATTTCCTTGTTTTCTTAAGTATCCATAGTAGTCCCAAGAGTTTTCTCCAACAATGATGCTCAAAAACGTCCAGAGTCTATTCTCCTGCTTCTTTGAAGTCCAAGTTTGGCTTCCATAAATGGTCACAGGCAAAACCATTGCTTGCACAGCTCAGTTCTTGAGGCAGTAAATTTCCAAGGAATAGAAGAGCTGGTAGGCTACCCTGAGAAATCTTTGTGGAAAAAATGTAAACTGCTACTGTATTGTTGTCAAGAAAAATAGTAGGGCATAGCCATGAGATTTTACAGCAGTTTAACTCCACAGGGGGAAAAAAGGATTTTGCTGTCAAGATTCTCTTGAGATCCTTTCTGTTTAGTTTTGGTGAAAGCGCGCCCTCTAGTGTAAGTGGGCTGTAAATAGTATGGTTTTAAAATATCTATGGAGATTTGCCAACATCCAGACAGTGGTGAAATTCATTTTTTACTACCGGTTCTGTGGGCGTGGCTTGATGGGGAATAGGTGTGGCTTGGTGGGCATGGCAGGGGAAGGATACTGTGAAATCTCCATTCCCCCCCACTCTGGGGCCCGCCAGAGGTGGTATTTGCCGGTTCTCCAAACTACTCAAAATTTCAACTACCAGTTCTCCAGAACCTGTCAGAACCTGCTGGATTTCATCCCTGCATCCAGGTCATGGTTGTCCCAAAGGTGTTTTTGTTCCCAAGAGGCAACTTGACTTCCCCCAAGTCAAATGCGCTCACATTTGCAAGCTGGTAGCGAAGGTAAATTGATTTCATCCCTGGTCCAGAGATTTTTGTCGTGCTGGAGCAAGGGTGAAATCAAGTTACCTTCGCTACCAGTTTGCAAATATGAGCTCTGCGCATGCACAGAGGGTCAAAAACGGGACGTGATGAGGTCTGGGCGGGTGGGCGGAGCCTCCTGCCACCATCACTACCGTTTCACCCGAACCAGATAGAACTGGCAATTGCACCACTGTGCTGGAGCCCATCTTCAGGAAACTTCTCTCTAGCAGAGTGTCTGCTGTTCTGTGCATGGTATTGATTTCTGTGTTTCCCGAGTCTTTAGATTAAAAAAACAAAAACCAAGGTTGCTCTGAAGACCCTCCTTATGGGTTTCAGAATGGCATCATTGGGACCAGTGGGGGAAATTAAGGTGGCAATTCTAAGCTGCCTAGCAGAGCAAAGAAGCTCTCCCCAAGGATCCAATAAACTAAGATATCACCCTTGATGGTGTATTGATATTTGTGTTACTGGTTTAACTAATGAAAAACGTTAAATGCTTACCATACCCTGGAATGATGTGCAGAAAGTTAGCACCCACCCCTCTCCTAGAATGAAAAATTTTGAGGAATACCGTATTTTTCGGAGTATAAGATGCACCTTCTCCCCCACCAAAAAGAGGGTGAAAATCTGGGTGCATCTTATACACTGAATACAGCATTTTTGGGCTCCTGAAATCCTGCCCCCTTTGCAAAAATGGATGTGCAGAGGGTTTGGGAGGCTTGAAAAGTGCTCCTGGGGGCTGGGGAACAGGTTTTTGCTTGTTTTTGCCCCTCCAGCACCCAAGAACACTCTACAAGCCTACTAAAGCCTCTGCATGCTCCCCCCCTTTTTTGCAAAAAAATGGGTATTTTTTGCTCATTTTGGGGGGGGGCAGCCTCAGGAGCACTCTACAAGCCTCCAAAAGCTCAGCATGCCCCCCTTTTTTTTTGCAAAAAATGAGGCGTGCAGTGGGTTTGGGAGGCCTGCAGAGTGCAAAACTTTTTTAAAAAAAGAATTACCTCTTCAAAATCATGGTGCGTCTTATACTGGTGTGCCTTGTAGTCTGAAAAATATGGTATTTAAAAAGGCATAATAAAATATTTCTCCTAAAGAGAAATGCAGATTTGGTAATCCATTACTCCTACAGCAAGGTCTGAACAAATGTAGAGTTAGCCCTCAGCCACAGTAGGAATTGCCCAACAAGCTCCTTCATTGCATCTGCCAAACTTCATCCCAGCTTAGCTCAGACAAACTCCTAGGATTTTTACATGGTCCCATGGGAATCTGACAACAGCCAATAGGATACATGTTCTTGCACAGGAACAGGAAGCTCAAGTGCAAAGCCCAAGAGAAGGTATAAAAACCTCTCACTCTCAACTCCATGTAGTCAGCTACCCAGAACTCATGTGGTTCTGCTTCATCATTAAGCCATCTTTCCAATCAGACTCCATGTTTCCAGGGTCTTTCTCCCGGCTTGGAACTGAACCAGATGGACATTTCGTCCAACACAATACAGTGTTTCTTCTAACAAACGTAATCATAAGAAATAAAACTGTGGCACATCAGGGAAAACGGAATTGCCAGTTTTCCTACCTTACACCTATGCAGACAAATCCACACTTCTCAATGCTTTTTCTCTTCCCTTGCTCTACAGGATATAAGCACATTTCATCAAGTTGTGTTCCTCATTTGGGACACTAGAGGATGCAATAATTTTACAGATTGAAGGTCTAGTTTTTGGTGTTGCACTAAATGAAAAAGCACCTTCCTTCAAGGTGAGCTGGGATCCTAGCGGGATAGAATCTGGGGAGGCCATGTAGCCTTGTTGGCAACAAAAGGGAAATGGTTTGGATTTGTGACTTCTCTCGCCAGTTTATGGGATTTTTGTGACTTCTCTAGCAAGTTTGTGGGATTTTGGGGGGAGGGTCTCTAATATGAATACTAACCAGGCCAAGTAAACAAGTAGCCTAATTTGTGGGTTATGATTCGAATTTGTCTGGCTGGACGTGGAATATTAAAAATAAGATCACGTGATCATAGCACCAAGCCCAGCAAAATAGTAGCAATGAAGCAGTGGTGGCTTTCCAAAATTTCATTTCCTTGGGCATCATAGGTTCAGGATTTTGGACCCATTCTGTACAGGCAGTCCTCAACTTACAACAGTTCATGTAGAGACCGTTAGAAGTAGCAACAGTACTGGAAAAAAAGTGATGCGTGACCATTTTTCACACTTGTGAGCATTTAGTTTAGTTTAGTTTAGTTTTAATGACATTTATAGGCCGCCCTTTTCCCTGAGGGGACTCAGGGCGGCTTACAATTAATAGGAAGGGAGTGCAGGACAAAACACAAGAAAAAAAACGTGTGAATAAAAAAATAAACCAGTAAAACACAACATTCATTCAGCATTCGGGTGGGGCGAGGTTAGGGTCTTATCCCCAGGCCTGACGGGATAGCCAGATCTTGAGGGCTGTGCGGAAGGTCTGGACGGTGGTGAGGGTGCGAATCTCCACGGGGAGATCGTTCCAAAGCGTCGGAGCTGCAACTGAGAAGGCTCTCCTCCGCGTAGTCGCCAGTCGGCACTGACTGGCGGATGGAATTCGGAGGAGGCCTACTCTATGCGATCTGATGGGACGAAGGGAGGTAATTGGCAGAAGGCGGTCTCTCAAATTGCAGCTCATGGAGCAAAACACACGTGACAAATGTTGCCAAGAGCCAAGGTGGCGCAGTGGTTAAATGCAGCACTGCAGGCTACTGCTAGATCAGCAGGTCAGCGGTTCAAATCTCACCGGCTCAGGGTTGACTCAGCCTTCCATCCTTCCGAGGTGGGTAAAATGAGGACCCAGATTGTTGGGGGCAATATGCTGACTCTCTGTAAACCGCTTAGAGAGGCCTGAAAGGCCTATGAAGCGGTATATAAGTCTACTGCTATTGCTATATTGCTATTGCTATTGCCTTAGGGAGGAAAGCGGGGGCGCGCATTCCACACATACTTTCAGCTAGAGTCAGATCTCAATTACCGCAGCAGGCTTGGAAGGGGTGAACCTCATTGGGGATTGTGATTTATGACACAGACTGAGGGGAGGGAAGGAACAGGGGTAAAGTTCAGCTATATGCCAAATAAGGCTAAGATCTGACTGCACAAAAAAGGCATTGCCAAAATGGTCCTAATAAATGACTGATTTTCTTTTGAAATTTGACTCGAGGCTCATGAATCAATTAGGGTATTTTTTGGAAACCTGACAAAATGACTGGTTTTCTTTTGAAATTGACTCGAGGCTCATGAATCAATTAGGATATTTTTTGGAAACCTTAGCAATAGAGATTTTGGGCTCAATTGTGTGGCCGTAAATTGAGGACTAGCTGTAATTTAGTCCACCCCCCTCTTTTGAGCATTGGGGACTGATTCTGTGGAAAGAGTTTTTTCCGTGGACCGGAGGGTTTCGTGTACTGCCTGCATCCCACTGATAGGACTTCGCTTGTTTGCGTGGCCTGGTTTCTGGCATGCCCCTACTGGTGCCTGTCCACAGACCAGGAGTTGGGGACCCTTGATTCCGTGGCACGACAAAACTGCACTCGACTAAGCTGTGCCCGATTAAACCGCGTCGCTGACGTTATCAACAGGGCGACAACAGCGAGCATGGAGAAAGAAGGGCACTTTAAATAGCGCTTTGAAAGCAAGCCGATTCAACTTAAGGTAAGGGTTAGGTTTAGGGTTAGCTTTAGGGTTAGGTTAAGGGTTAGGGTTAGGTTTAGGGTTAGGTTAAGGGTTAGGATTAGGTTTAGGGTTAGGTTAAGGCTTAGGTTTAGGGTTAGGTTAAGGCTTAGGTTTAGGGTTAGGTTTAGGATTAGGTTTAGGGGGGTTAGGTTTAGGTTTAGGAGTTAATTTTAGGTTTAGCGTTTACAGCGTGCTTCTGTCTCCGCGCTGTTGTCACGCTGTTGATGATGTCAGCTACGCGGTTTAGTCGAGCACGGTTTAGTCGAACACGGTTTTGTGGTGGAACCCTTAATTTAGCCCATTTGAGTAACTTGGTTGAAAAATTGTTTCCTTACAATGTGCTGTTTCATCCAGATAAAGGTCATAACAATGAAAATTAGGATTATATACCGATGGAAAGTTCCTTTTGCTCAACAACGAAGGAAACCTAGAAAGGTCTTGTCCATTAAAGACAAGATGGCTGATGCAATGCAGTGGTGGGTTCCAGATCCCATTGCAATTGTACCGGTTGCAACAGGGCCCGGCGTCCTTCACATGAACATGCGCCGTGCGCACACACGCAGACGCAGCTCGCACATGCGTCCTACCCTCCAGCAACGCCTCTGCAAGCCTCCGTGACTCTCCAGCTACTCGCCGAAGCATTGCACAGGTGCTGTACACGCTGTGTGCGGAAGCGCTGAAGAGTTTAAAGACAGGTAAGGATGACGGGCGGTGGGCCCTCTGGAGCACCGTACCGGAACAGTGCCTGGCGCTCCGGGCAGGCACCGGTACGCCCATACCAGGGCGTACCGCCTGCAACCCACCACTGATGCAATGCTATATTACATTCTGTGTGATACTCATGAACCACCAATAAAGCAGCCCTGGAAAAAGTGACTCATGACCATTTTCACACTTTTTTTGCTGTTTTAATCTTTTATTTTATTTTTATTTATTTGTCAACATGTACAAGGTAACAAGTATTAGTATAGACATGGACATTTTCGCGTGAGATTGGTACATGTAGATGGATGTAAATACGTAAGTATAACATGGCCATGAACACGTAATACAATTGTTAAAGCATTCCCACGGTCACATGATGTGACGATCACATTACATTCGGATGTTTGACACTTGACTCACATTTGACAGTTTCCGTGTCCTGGGGTCATGTGATTCCCCTTTTGCGACTTTCTAACAAGTGAAATCAGTGGGGAAACCTGATTTATTTAAGATCGGTGTTACTAATTTAACCACTGCGATGATTCACTTAACAAATGTAGCAAGAAGGGTGGTAAACTGGGAGAAAACTCACGTAACAAATGTCTGACTTAACAACATACATTTTGGGCTCAATTATGGTCATATCTCGAGGACTACCTGTATACAAACTTCCGGTGGCCAAAATAAAATAAAACCTATGACAAATCTCAACGTGTCTTTAAAACCCACAGCAACTGTGGATATCCTCTCTTTGCCTACTTCCATGACTTCATCCTCTTTGCTTTCCCCAGATGTTTGGCCTCCAGGTGTCAACTAGTCTATGCTTCTTTAACCATGGACCACATGTTTTGGAAAAAAAATTGCCTTCTTCAGGAAATAACTTGCCCTAACAACCAAGATAATTGGATTTACAATCCTGTTCCATTTGGGATGAAATGCATTTAATGACTACATTAAAAAAAAACCCACAACAGGTCTGACCTTCTCAGCGTAGGCACAGCCTTTGGGGGAAGGCTTCCCTTTCAAGGGAAGCTCCTCTGGCTTTATACTTAAGTCTTTTGTTTTTGGAGAATATTTTGCAGCCAGGTTGAGAAGTTTCAGGGTGTTGCTTCCTACTTTCTGTATGACTCGATATAATTAAGTGGCTTGTTTCTCTTTCCTCTGGCGATGGCAAACCTCATCTGTCTCACTGCCAAGGAAATGAACCGATAAAATCGTAGAGTTGGAAGGGATGATGTGGATCATCCACGTTCCACAAAATCAGAGTTGGAAGGGATGGTGTGGATCATCTGCATTCCATAAAATCATAGAGTTGGAAGGGATGGGGTGGATCATCCATGTTCCATAAAATCATAGAGTTGGAAGGGATGGGTTGGATCGTCCATGTTCCATAAAATCAGAGAGCTGGAAGAGATGGCATGGAACATCCATGTTCCATAAAATCATAGAGTTGGAAGGGATAAGGTGGATCATCTGTGTTCCATAAATCATAGAGTTGGAAGGGATGGCATGGATCATCTGTGTTCCATAAAATCATAGAGCTGGAAGAGATGGCATGGATCATCCGCGTTCCATAAAATCATAAAGTTGGAAGGGATGGGTTGGATTGTCCACGTTCCATAAAATCATAGAGCTGGAAGATGGCATGGATCATCCACGTTCCATAAAATCATAGAGTTGGATGGGATGGATCATCTACGTTCCATAAAATCATAGAGTTGGAACGGATGGGGTGGATCATCTGTATTCCATAAAACTATAGAGCTGGAAAGGATGGGGTGGATCATTTGTTTTCCAACCTTCACCGTGGGCAGGAGAAACAATTCAACTGATTGCATGAGGCTTCCTCTAAAAACCTCCATAGATGGAGAGCCCATAAGCACGATCTTCACGATCATCTTGAAGAAGACATTACAAGTAGTCCTTGATTTACAACATTTTTCTGAGTGACCATTCGAAGTTACAACAGCACTGAAAAAAGTGACGTAGGATCATTTTTTTACACACGTGAGCATTGCAGCATCCCTGTGGTCATGTGATTTACATTTGGATGCTTGGCAAACGACTCACATTTATGATGGTTGCAGTGTCCCGGAGTCACATGACCATCTCTTGCGACCTTCTGAGAAGTAAAGTCCATGGGGTGGCCAGATTCACTCAACAACCATGTTACTAATTTAACCGCTGCAGTGACACTTAACACAGGGGTGTCACTCAATTTCATTGACAGCTGCATCAGGGCTGTGTTTAACCTTGAGGTGGGAGCAGGGTGTGTTTGGCCAGGTGGGCATGGCCAGATAGACATCACTCCTGTCAGGGACGTCTCCGGTGGTTTGAGTGCTCTGCCAGTGAAAACTGGCTCCTGAGATCTGTTTTTGGCTGCGATGGCCTCCTGCAGCCCTCTGCCAGCAAAAACGGATCTTGGGAGTATGATCAATGAGCTCCGTTTTCAGCTGCAATGGCCTCCTGCAATCCTCTGCCAGTGAAAATGGGCCCTCTTGAGCTCCATTTTTGCTGGCAGAGGCACCAAGGCTGGTCCTTTGCTGTTTCCCGTGGGTCAGATCTAAGCATCCCATGGGCCAGATCCGGGCCCCACCCCTTGAGTTTGACACCCCTGACTTAATAAAAGTGGCAAGAAATGTCGTACGATGGGCCAAACTCACTTAACACATTGCTCACTTAGCAATGTAGATTTTGGGCTCAATTGTGGCCGTAAATTGATGATTGATTGTACATGCATTTTGGCCATTTCCAAGGTAATCATTTTAGAGTGTCTTCTAAGCCAGAGGTGGGGAACGATGCCCCCCGTTACAACTTGTGGACTTGGCTGGCTCAGGAATTCTGGGAGTTGAAGTCGACAAGTTGTCAAAGGGCCCTCGCTCCCCCAACCTTGTTCTAAGCCACCCAATCAAGCTGATTTCTTCAAGCAGGTCATCGCCTCATAATGATAACCACAGAAAATGCTGTGAACTTTTCCAAACCTGTCTTCAACCACAAGGGAGATGACGTGGCTTCCCGCCCCCCACCACTCCTGCCATGTTCCCTTTTGTTTTGTCATCAGCCCACGAAAAAGCTTGATGTTGTCATTACTACATCGGCAGTGATGTAAGCATCTCCTTTTACAACATGGTGTCTCAACAGCCTCGAAAGTTATGTTTGATGTCTGTTGATGCTTCATCATCCCTTGCATCAGAGGACCAGAAAAGGGTGGTTAACTCCACACTGATGCAATCAGCTCTTCTACCCAAAGGCTTTTCAAAGGCAACTGGCTTTTCTTGTTTTTTTTCCCCTGAAGAGTTTCGCTTCTCATCCCAGAGGCTTCTTCAGTTCTGACTGAACGGTGGAGGATTTATGATATAAATCTCCACTAAATATAAATCTTTCCATTTTCCACCATTCAGTCAGAATTGAAGAAGCTTCTTGGATGAGAAGTGAATGTTTTCAAGGGAAAACATAGAAAGGTCCCATTTCCGTTTGACAAAACACCTTTGGGACAATTTATTTATTTATTTATTTGTCAAACACATACAAGGTAACGGGTATAAGTATGAGCATAAACATGAACAAAGGAAGTAGATGCAGATAAATGGGGGGCAGTAAGATAGGGATGGTAGGCACGATAGTGCACTTAGGCACGCCCCCTTTAAGGACCTCTTAGGAATGGGGTGAGGTCCACAATAGACAGTTTGAGGTTGAAGCTATGACAACGGAGACAACGGAGATGTAACAACAGAGTCGGGTAGAGCATTCCAGGCGTTGACCCCTCTGTTGCTGAAGTCATATTTTCTGCAATCAAGTTTGGAGCGGTTACCTTGAGTTTGCATTGATTGTTTGCCCGTGTATTATTGTGGTTAAGCTGAAGTATTCTTTGACAGGTAGGATGTTGTAGGATGTTATCCAACTAGATAACATCATCAGTACTAGAAGGGAGTGGGGGGTTTGCTCTGTTTAGAATAGAATAGAATAGAATAGAATTGTTAGTATTTGTATGCCGCCCTTCTCCGCGAGACTCAGGGCGGCGAACAATTCAAGGGGGAAAAAGGGGAACATAAAAAACAAAATACAAATAATAAAAGTAAACAGTTGCACAACCATACATGTCGAGAGGGGAGGAACTCAACACCCCCAGGCCTGCCGCAAAGCCAGTTTTGACGGCTTTTCGGAGGCCTGGAGAGAGGTGAGGGTCCGAATCCCTGCGGGGAGTGCATTCCAGAGGGCCGGAGCTGCCACAGAGAAGGCCCTCCCCCGGGTAATAGCCAGGTGGCATTGGCTGGTAGATGGCACCCGGAGGAGGCCAACCCTGTGAGATCTAATGGGTCTGTGGGAGGTAATTGGCAGCAGGCGGTCTCTCAAGTACCCAGATCCAATACCATGAAGGGCTTTATAAGTTACGACTAGCACCTTGAAGCGTATCCGGAGACTAATCGGTAACCAGTGCAGCTCGCGGAGGATAGGTGTAACGTGGGTGTACTGAGGTGCACCCACAATCGCTCGCGGCGGCTGCGTTCTGGACAAGTTGAAGTCTCCGAATACTCTTCAAGGGCTGCCCCATGTAGAGCGCATTGCAGTAGTCCAGTCTTGAGGTCACGAGGGCATGAGTGACTGTTGCGATTTAGATTCAAGTGTTGGTGGCAGTGTTCGTGGTGATTCTTGATTAGGCTGTGGGTTACTTTTCCAGTGTTACACCAACACAGACATGGTAAGAGGCTTCTTTATAAACAGACAGGAAACCTCACTTCCTTCTAACACTGATGACGTTACTTTGTTGGTAATGAAATGTCTGCGAAAAACAAAACAAAACACAAATTTAGTGAATGCCAAGGAACTCACAGTTCAACCTTGATTGCAAATATTTTCTTTCTATTGGTACCGTGTCATGCCTGGAAGGCCTCTTCTGCATTGGGCCTTCAGGCCTGCCACATTTTCTGTTGTGGGAAAATGGGAGTGGGGTTATATGGAGTATGGATGATATACATTCCTTTCTCAGAGAGCCAAGGCCATCTTGCCCTGCACCTGGAGTGGTGTGACTGGGAGGCATCTCCAGTTGGGACGGGGGGCTGATCGGATCATGTGATGGACATGTGGGTGCTGGCCAGGGACTTGAACTTTCATTTGGGTGGGGAAAACCTGGAAGCTTTCAGATTCGGGTTTTCCCAGATGTGCCAATATAACAGTCTAATAAAATGGAACTTTGAGAGGGACGATAGTAAGTTGGAGGGGGGCGGAAGAAAGAGGTGTATGGAGAGCGGAAGAGGTATATTGGGTTTCTATTTGAGTTTGAGTTGAGTTTTATTTTATTTATATTTCTGGGGGGTATTGTTGACAAGAGGAACTGCTGTGATTATTGTTTAATGTTGTATGGCCCCGGTTATGCACAGTATATATGTGACTGTATGAAAATGGAAAATGGAAAATAAAAACATTTTAACAATGAAAAAAAAATAAAAAATAAAAATAAAATGGAACTTTGAAGAACTTCAAGCCTCGGAATCTTCTTTAATTGGACGTATAACTTGGAACCCTGACATACTATTTCTTCTGTTAAAAGAGAGTTCTTGGCCCAAAGTCTTCCAGCGATATTCTGTTTAAGGGGTAACTTCTAGATCTTCTCACTCCTGGAAGGGACCTTGGAGGTCTTCTAGTCTAACCCCTGCTTAGGCAGGAAACCCTACACCACTTCAGACAAATAGTTATCCAATCTCCTCTAAAACCTTCCAGTGTTGGGGCATTCACAACTTCTGGAGGCAAGTCGTTCCACTGAGAATTGTTCTAACGGTCAGGAAATTTCTCCTCAGTTCTAAGTTGCTTCTCTCCTGATTAGTTTTCAACCCATTGCTTCTTGTTCTGCCTTCAAGTGCCTTGGAGAATAGTTTGACTCTCTCTTCTTTGTGGCAACCCCTGAGATATGGAACACTGCTATCATGTCTCCTAGTCCTTCTTTTCATTAAACTAGACATAGCCAGTTCCTGCAACCATTCTTCATATGTTTTAGTCTCCAGTCCCCTAATCATCTTTGTTGCTCTTCTCTGCACTCTTTCTAGAGTCTCCACATCTTTTCTACATCGTGGCGACCAAAACTGAATGCAGTACTCCAAATGTGGCCTTACCAAGACATTATAAAGTGGCATTAACACTTCAAATGATCTTGATTCTATCCCTCTGTTTATGTAGCCTAGAACTGTGTTGGCTTTTTTGGCAGCTGCTGCACACGGCTGGCTCATATTTAAATATTTGCCCACTAAGATTCCAAGATCCCTTTCACAGTTACTACTATTGAGCAAGGCACCACCTATACTGTACCTGTGCATTTTGTTTTTCTTGCCTAAATGTAGAACCTTACTCTTTTCGCCATTGAATTCATTTTGTTAGATAGCGCCCAATGTTCAAGTCATTGACCCAGTCTCATTGAAGAGAACTCCATGGGCTGAAGGACCATTACAATCTTGATCTTGTCATACCTACTCCAACTCCTTCACTACTACCCTTTAGAGGTTCTCAGCAGAAAATGATACAGATGCCCTATTGGCGATCGCTATCACTCCATTGTCAGGTAGGCAAGAGCAAGGTCAGTAGATCAAGACAGGCCATGTTCAGGAATGTCTCTTGAATGTCTCTAGAGAAAAGACCTCCCCCCCCCAAAAAAAAAACAGGAGACAAAAATATATGAAGAATGGTTGCAGGAATTGGGTATGGCTGGTCTTGAGGGAAAAAAGGCCTAGGGACTGTATTCCAGCATTTGATGGGCTGCCACAAAGAACAGAGGGTCAACTTATTTTCCAAAGCATCGGAACGCAAGACAAGAAACAATGGATGGAAACTAATCAAGGAGAGATTCAATCTAGAAGTAGGAGAAACTTCCTAACAGTGGGGACAATCAACCAGTGGAACAGTTTGCCTTCAGAAGTTGTGGATGCTTCATCACTGGGACCTTTAAGGAGAGACTGATAGCCACTTGCCTGAAATGGCATAGGGCCTCCTGCTTGAGTTGAGCTAGAAGACCTCCAAGGTGCCTCCAGCCTTATTCTGATTGACTGAACGAACGCCAAACTTGGAAATTGCAAAAGGAATTTCCAACCCGCATTTCTGGTGAGTTCATTCATGTGGGGGCTTCTTCAGTGATGTGATCACTTCTTCCTAGGTATCTTATTGCCCAGGCTGAGCGGGTGATTACAAGATAGGTGGCCAAGAGTTTCACTTGCCCTTATCTCTTGATTCTTGGTTTCTACTCCTCCTCAACTTCTTTTTCTTGCCTCCCACAATCTGTGATGGGTGGCCACCTCTATCTAACCTCTTATTGAAGTCATTGCAATTCATGTAACTTCCTTCTAAGGACTTGGGTAACTAACAAGCCTGGGTTACATACCTCAAGACCGGCCCTTATTGGAACAGAGGGAATAAGGTGGTTAATATCTGACTGGGGGAAGTCCATTCTCAGTTTGAATCCTAGAAAAACCAAGCAGTGGTGGATGATTGGTACCCCCAGAACTGGCAGTTTTAATCTTTGGTTCTGCATGACTTTTCCACTGTCATGCTTAGAATTGCTTGTGCAGTCTGCGGGGTCCTTCTGGATTCTTAGCAGCAGCACACAAACTTAGATACTGCTTCATAGTGCTTTAATACAATACATGAATACAATAGCAGAGTTGGAAGGGACCTTGGAGGTCTTCTAGTCCAACCCCATGCCTAGGCAGAAACCCTACACCATTTCAGACAAATGGTAATCCAACATCTTCTTAAGACTTCCAGTGTTGGGGCATTCACAACTTCTGGAGGGCAGCTGTTCCACTGATTAATTGTTCTCAGGAAATTTCTCCTCAGTTCTAAGTTGCTTCTCTCCTTGATTAGTTTCCATCCATTGCTTCTTCTTCTACCTCAGGTGCATTGGAGAATAGTTTGACTCCTCTTCTTTGTGGCAACCCCTGAGATACTGGAAAACTGCTATCAAGTCTCCCCTAGTCCTTCTTTCTATTAAACTAGACATACCCAGTTCCTGCAACTGTTCCTCATATGTTTTAGCTTCCAGTCCCCTAATCATCTTTGTTGCTCTTCTCTGCACTCTTTCTAGAGTCTCCACATCTTTTCTGCATCGTGGTGACCAAAACTGAATGCAGTATTCCAAGTGTGGCCTTACCAAGGCATTATAAAGCGGTATTAACACTTCACATGATCTTGATTCTATCCCTCTGTTTATGCAGCCTAGAACTTTGTTGGCTTTTTTAGCAGCTGCTGCACACTGCTGGCTCATATTTAATAGTCGTCCACTAGGATCCAAGATCCCTTTCACAGTTACTACTCTTGAGGAAGGTACCACCTATACTATACCACCTTAGAGCCCTTTCTAAGCAGCCCTCTCTAACAGCATCAGCATATTGCCCCCAACCATCTGGTCCTCATTTTACCCACCTCGGAAGAATAGAATAGAATAGAATAGAATAACAGAGTTGGAAGGGACCTTGGAGGTCTTCTAGTTCAACCCCCTGCTTAGGCAAGAAACCCTATAACATTTCAGAGAAATGGATATCCACATCTTCTTAAAAACCTTCAGTGTTGGAGCATTAACAACTTCTGAAGGCAAGCTGTTCCATTGATTAATTGCTCTAACTGTCCTCATTTCCAGGTTGAATCTCTCCTTGTTCAGTTTCCATCCATTATTCCTTGTCGGCCTTCAGATGCTTTGGAAATAGGTTGCTCCCTTCCTCTCTGTGGCAGCCCCTCAAATATTGGAACACTGCTATCCTGTCTCCCCTGGTCAGTGGTGGGATTGAAATAATTTAACAACAGGTTCTCTCCCTAATGAGCAGCGGGGTAGCTGTGGCTCGGTCATGTGACTGGGTGGACGTGGCCAAACTCAATGTTACTCACCTTGATATAATGTAATAAGGGTTAACTGGAGAGGCAGTTTCTGTAATCAGCGCAATACAGATTAGGCTAGAACAACACCAGAATGTTTCCTTCCTGCCTTCCTTACAGGATTAGCCCTGAAAAGTGGGGGTAAAAACAAAATAAGATTTCTTCCAACAACCGGTTCTTTGAATTGCTTAGAAAGTTAACAACCGGTTCTCCCGAATTGGTGCGAACTGGCTGCATCCACCACTGCCCCTGGCCCTTCTCTTTGCTAGACTAGCCATGCCCAGATCTTGCAAACCGTTCATCAAATGTTTTAGCCTCCAGTCTCCTAATCATCTTGGCCGAGGGGCTCCCCCAAAGAAGAGGACTGCCAACTTATTTTCCAAAGCAGCAGAAGGCAAGGCAAGGAGCAATGGATGGAAGCTACCCATAGCAACGGTGGGTTCCTACCGGTTCGGCCCAGTTGAACCGAACTGGTAGTGCAGTGATGGCGAGCCTTTTTGGCAACAAAAGCCAAAAGGGCCAAAAGTGGCGGGAATGTATGGGGTCGTGCACGATCGTGCTACACCCATAATGCTATGCATGCGACCCCTGTGTGCATGTATGTGTGTGACCTTCCCCACGTGCATGCGCTCCTATTCCCTGCCCTCCCCCCGCTTTTGGCGTGTGATGGACCCATTTTTCCGCCCTCCCCAGGCTCCAGAGGCTTTCTAGGAGCCTGAGGAGGGTGAAAACAGCCTTCCCCGCCTCCCCTGGCTGAAAAAGAAGGGCGAAGTCAGCTGGCCAGTGCACGCATGCACGCTGGAGCTGACAGGGCAACGGCTCACATGCCCTAACAAATGGCTCCGCGTGCCACCGGCACCATGCGTGCCATTGGTTCGCCATCGGTTCGCCATCACGGCAGTAGTGGCATGCCAGCCTGGGTCGCGGAACTGGCAGCGACCCAGGCTGGCCATGCCTCTGATCCAGTTCCCTGATCACCGCAGTCGTACGCCGCCATCTTGTTGTTGAATTCTGCGCATGCACAGAACAATTTCTATTGAACTGTGCATGAGTGCACAGCGTGCATCCAGCACGCACCATGAAGCACAGCCATGAGCGAACCGACAGGAATGCCGGCTAGAACCCACTCCTGGTATATAGGGTCTCCTACTTGAGCAGGGAGTCGGACTAGAAGACTTCCAAGGTCCCTTCCCATTCTGATGCTCTCTATGTTCTACCCCCAAGCTTCCTCCCAGTCCTATGATTGCATGAATAGCAGTAGAGCTAAGGATGCGGCAATCCTCTCCTGTGTGGGCTGGAGAGGAGATGAGGGCAATATCAGATGTTGCCAGGGCATGTTAGGGATGAGGTAGGAAAAAGCCCCAATTACTGATCCAAAGACACCCAGGGGACTTCCACGGCTGAAGGCAGCCTGGAAATTGCACCGCCTTTATCTTAGTCCAACAAACGTAACTTCTTCCCTTTTGATTTATACAGTGCTATACTAGTTTTTCGCCAACTTTATTAATCAAAAGAAGTGATATAAAATGGGTTTTTTGTTTTTTTTGTTTTTTTTAAAAAACATTTATGCAAGAGTCTCCGCTTCTCTTTTGATTCCTTTCTAAGAAAAAAAAAATAGGTTTGAGCAGTTTCGTTATAAGAATTTGAGCAGGAGGTTAATTCCAAGCGATTGGCCGCATTGAAAAACCCTGGGCTTGATTGATTTGATACGGCCCACCTGTGGTTCCTTGTATTACTGTGCTTTTAATGTTGATGTACGAGACGTTGCTTTGAAGAGATTGAGAGTGGAAAATTGCGAAGCCGATAAGCTTGAAATGAAGCAAAACTTCCAGATTCTCAAAACTCTGACCAGAATGTAATAATACGGGACCGAAACATGGCTGGCCAGAAAGAATGTTTCTGTGATAAAACATGGAATGTGTTGTGGCAGCCAGTGGAGCTGGCAGCAGATTCGGACATTGAAGAGGTTGGGAAGGAACATGGGCCAGTCCTGGAGTCTGGTGAAGGCTCTGATGAGGGCTCTGTATCAGAGGCAGAGAGGGGGCCAGAGCCATATGTCAGTTATCAGCTGCCTTTAGAGTCAGACGTCAGTGAGGCAGATGAACAGCTGGAGCCTGTTCCCAGTGTGTGCATGCGCAGAGTTGCCAGACGAAGGGAACAGCTAAAGAATAAGGGTTGAATTGGGAGTAAGGCCACAGGTGGATGATGAATGGCCCCTCCCAGAGGAAATAAAAGAGGAGCAAAAGGGGAGTGGAGTTTTGCAGGAGACAATTAGTTCACTTAATTGGTTCATGACACTCTGAGACTCTTTGCCAAATTTTGCAGATATCGGCCTGGCAGCTCTCCAAACCAAATAAGACCTGTGATTATAATCCTCCCTTGAAAGCCTTTGCGGGATAGGAATGAGCAGAATTCAGAGTAAATTAATAAAAGAGTTTTTTGTCGGGACAAGGAGTTTACTTCATGCTCTCGTGAAGCCTCGTTCAGAACAGAATGATTGCTTCTCCTTTGAGACAAAAAAGTCCAAATTCTAAGTCAGTTTTATTTGTTTTTGCAAGTTTGAAGAATCTAAGAACATAGTTGGAATGATTTGAGGGTCCCTGGCACTTCGGAGAGCTTGGTTGCTGTCTTGCAGATGTTTCTCTACCAAACTAATGAAGCATCTGACTGATAGCGGAAATCACGGAGGGGCCCACTCACCCGCCCCGGCTCTATGCCATCCCATTTAGGCACTTTTATTACTTTGCAACTTTGCAACTTTAATAAGATTTGTATGCCGCCCACTCCCTAGGGACTCTAGGCGGCTTAGCCAAAGTGCATGCAATAATGCAATAATACAATAGCAGAGTTGGAAGGGACCTTGGAGGTCTTCTAGTCCAACCCCCTGCCTAGGCAGGAAACCCTATACCGTTTCAGACAAATGGCTATCCAATATCTTCTTAAAGACTTCCAGTGTTGGGGCATTCACAACCTAGTTGTTCCACTGATTAATTGTTCTAATGCGTGGAAGGCTGAGTGGACGCGTGGATGGGCTCACATTTGCGAACCGGTAGGGAAGGTAAGCGAATAGCACCCCTGACTAGATCCCCACCTGATTCCTTTTCTCTCTCTCTCTCTGTTGCAACTCTTTTGACTCACAGCCAAATGGTGATGGGCTGATTCCCGTGTCTGGGTAAGTATGTGGTAAGCCAAATGATTGTGTGACTTTTTGGGAGGATTTGTTGCGTTCTTCCTTTTGATGCACATCTAGAGGGGAAACCATCTGGAATGGAAATCACCTGCCAGTCATGGTGTCACAGCAGGGATGGTTGCGTTAGGAACTGTGACTCTTTGGTTATGTCTTCCTCCTCCTAACCCAAGGGATTGAAGTCACAAAGAGACATTTCCCTTTCCTTCCTTTAGGCAAGAGATCCAGCCACCGAGGTCTCTTTGGGGAGGTGGGTGCGTGCATGCGTGCGTGTGGGTTATGTGTATGTGCGTTACTCAATTGTTTCAATTCTTTCACTATTTCAGTCTTGCACTACCCCAGTGAGCTTCAAAGAGTTCAAGCAGTTTTGAAAAGATGAAGACCAGAATGGTCATTCTTTGAAATCCACATCCGGTTGGGGTTTTCAGCCGGTTCAGATCAGCTTGAGCAAACTGGTAGTGGTGACTTGCCCCGGTGCTATGCCATCCTATTTAGCCACGTTTTCTAAGCCTCATGTATGTGTGCAAGCTGCGCGTGTGAGCAAAGCACATGCATAGAAGGTGTGCACGGCAAACCGGTGGTGAAATTACATGAACCTACCACTGTCCACATCCCTTAATAGAAATTGATGGCTGAACTCTCCACCATCTTGATGTGAAGAGTGGTTGCAGGAACTGGGTCTGTCTAGTTTAATGACAAGAAGGACTAGGGGAGACATGATAGCAGTCTTCCAATATCTCAGGATGCCACAAAGAAGAGGGAGGTCAAGCTAGTCGTCCTAAGCACTTGAGGGCAGGACAAGAAACAATCGATGTCATGTAAGGATATATAATTATATAAAGATAATGATGAGAATAGCTAGGAATTGTAACCAGGTCTACATCTTGACCAAAATTGGGTTAGGGAGGAAGATTAAAAGCACAATGACTACATATGTTTACTTTTTGTTCTATCTTTTATTAAAGGAGGAAAATACATGTTAATATTAAATATGCATATTGAAAAAGAATTATAAATACCATCAACATAAAATGGAGCTTGCTCAGAATCGGAATACACCAATAATGAGATGCAGTGTGGGAAGTAGAGGAGAGAGGGAAGGGCAAAGAGAGGGATAGGAGAGAGGGCAAGAGCGGGGGTGGAAGAGGAGGAGAGAAATGAAGAGTGTAAGGCGAGGAGGAGAAGGAGAGAGGAAGGGGAAGTAGAGAAAGGAGGGATGATAGAGGGAAGAAAGGTGGTAGGGAGGGGGAGGAGAGAAGGAGAAGAAGTGATGGATAAGGTACAAATATGGTGTATGGAGAGCAGAAGAGCCAATAATTACTTTTGGGAGTTGAGGGTAAGATGAACTGATGTAAACATTTAGTAATACAACATGATGTTTGCTATGTAATAGTATACATGTGATTATATGTTATGAAATGAAAAAAAAAACCTTTATTAAAAAAACAATAGATGAAACTAATCAGGAGAGAAGCAACTTAGAACTGAGGAGAAATTTCCTGACAGTTAGAACATTAATCAGTGGGACAGGCTGCCTCCAGAAGTTGTGAATGCCCCAACCACTGGAAGTCTTTAAGAATAACACATTTGTCTGAAGTGGTGTAGGGTTTCCTACCTAGGCTAAGGTTGGACTAGAAGAACTACAACTCTGCTATTCTATTCTATTCTATTCTATTCTATTCTGCTAAGCAATTGGCCCTTCGACTTTGGAAAGATAAATGTATCAATGACTCAGTGGTTTGGAAACCTGATTGCTTGCATCATGTGAGCAAACTGCTTGCAGATGGAGATGATGTATGGACAGGGACACGTGAAGTATAGTCATCCTGTGAAGAAGAGGAAAGCTGAATAAGGTTATAAGCGCAGTCATGGTTTGCTTAGGATCAAGCTGCCGATTCCAACTGCGGTTGCTAAATGGGGACTACTTACAACTCCAGGTACCTAAATGTACCCAAAAGCATTGGGTGTCAGGGTTCCAAATAGCATCCAAATTAAATCAGAGTCCAAGGCAATGTATTGCTTCCAATTTATTAAGAGAACCATGTTGGCACAACTGGGAAAACCCGAATCTGAAAGCTTCCCAGTTTTTCCCACCCAGTTGAAAGTTCAAGGTCTTGCCCCCACCCTCACAAGTCCATCACCTGGTCCAATCTTCCACTGCCATGCTGACAGCTTCCTCCCATCCAGTTCGGTCAGGCTCAAATGTAGCCTTACAAGAGGTGGCAAGCATTATGAAGCACAGATGGCACAGTGATGCAAGATCAAGTCTCCCAGAGTGGCAATCCATCTCCCCAGGCAAAGAACTATTGTTCAACCTCCAAAACAGGTTACTGAGGCACAGAGAGGTAGTGTGTGGTTGGTTGTGGTGATTCAGCATCCTGCCACAATGCACAAAGTCCCCAGCGGGCCTGTCAGCTGTTGAGTCAGGCTTTTCAAAATGACGCTTTTGAAAGAGCACAAACCCATGTTCAAAAGTGACCTAACCCCGAGGCAACAATGCAGTTGTGCAGAAGGAGCCTGCACAGCTGTCCTCCAGGTCTGCTCCAGTTCCTCAGTTGCAAACATTTGGGAATTGGAATGGAGATCAGACAGGTACAAAGGAGAGATAGATTGGAAAGGTGGAGGTGATACCACCGTTGTGCTCAGAATTGCCTCTGGAGGATGATATCCAGGAAAATATTACAGTCCTTGAAAGAATAACAGAATAAAAGAGTTGGTAGTAGGGACCTTGGAGGTCTTCTAGTCTAACCCTCTGCTGACAGGATGCTATAACCATTCTGGACAAATAGTTGTCCATTTCTCTTGAAAACATCCAATGATGCAGCATCCAAAACTTCAGAGGCAAACCTTTCCAATGATTAATTGTTCACACTGTCTGTCTGTCTCTATATCTATCTATCTATCTATCTATCTATCTATCTATCTATCTATCTATCTATCTATCTATCTATCTACCTACCTACCTACCTACCTACCTACCTATCTCTCTACCTACCTACCTACCTACCTACCTACCTACCTACCTACCTACCTACCTATCTATCTATACCTACCTACCTACCTACCTACCTACCTACCTACCTACCTTCCTTCCTTCCTTCCTTCCTTCCTTCCTTCCTTCCTTCCTATCTTCTACTGTATATATCTTTTTTTCAAAGTAAAAAAAGAGTTTCTAGGTCACAGATATGAACTGAGTACAGTTACCACTTCATATTTCTTTCCCCTCCTCCTCTACCCCTCCCGGCCACCACTACTTTTTCTCCATTCAGCTGAAACGGATGCAGTGGTCAAATTAACCATCAAGAAGAGACCCTTTCTCGTAATGGTGTCAGTCATTCTGGGTTTTTTTATGTAGGTGTGAAAACCTTTACTGAGCTTTTATCTAACAAGATCAGAGAAATGGGATGATAAAGAAATTCGGTGCAGTTCTAGGAATCTAGGAGATGCCCTAATTTTTTAAAGATCGGAAGTTAATTTTTTTCCTTTAATGAATCAATACCCCTCCTTTCTCCAGATGGTTCAAGACCATGGATGTGCCAATAGAATAAAATGACTTCATTTCTCCTCCACAACAGGAACAGCTGGGTGAGGTCAATAGAGTATGTGTGTGGGCCAACTCCTTAATCTAGCACAGGAGTGTCAAACTCCAGGCCTGGGGGCCGGATCTGGCCCATGGCATGCTTAGATCGTGCCCATGGGGCCACCCTGGAAACAGCAAAGGACCAGCCCGTGGTGTTTCTGCCCGCAAAAACGGAGCTCAGGAGGGCTGTGGGTGACCTGCCTGAGCTCTGTTTTCACAGAGGGTTGCAGAAGGCCGTCACAGCCGAAAACGGAGCTCAGGAGCCTGTTTTCCACTGGCAGAAGGCCTTGGGCCTACAGGCGCCCCCAAAACAAGTGATGTTGAGCTGGCCATGCATACCCTGGCCACGCCCCCCACTCCTCCCCCCCCAAGGTCAAACACAACCCTGATGCAGCCCTCAATAAAATCGAGTTTTGACACCCCTGGTCCAACACATTCAGTACTATCCTATTCTGGCTCTTGCACACAGAGAGAGAACTGACCCAAAGCCCTCCAGTGATCAAGAAAGGACCAGATCTCAGATTTCTGCACTTTGAGCCCAACACCTTCACTACAAAACACAATGTTCATGCAATTCAGACAGGTGCTGGGTCTTGTGGCCCACCAGTGGCTAGCGGAGCCGGTGGCAGACAGTGAGGAGGTTGGGGAGGACATGGGCCAGTCCTGGAGTCTGGGGTAAGGCTCTGGTGAGGGCTCTGCATTGGAGGCAGAGATGGGGCCAGGGCCGTCCGACAGTTATCAGCTGCCTTCAGAGTCGGACATCAGTGGGGCAGCAGACAGCTGGAGCCTGTTCCCGATGTGCGCATGTGCAGAGCTGCCAGGAGAAGAGAACAGCTAAGGAACAAGGGCCGACTCTGGAGTAAAGGCACAGGTGGAGGGTGAATGGCCCCTCCCATAGGGAATAAAGAGGAGGGAAAGGGGAGAGGAGTTTGCAGGAGACATTAGTTCAATTCATTAGAGTGAAGATCTGTTCCTGACTTCTTGCCAAGCATTGTCTGCTACAGCGTGCATTTGAAAGATATCGGCCTGGCAGCTCTCCAAGCCTGATAAAGGTCGGTAGTTGTGAAATCTCGGGAAAGACTGTTTGCCAGGACTTTAACCCAAATAAAAGAGGTTTTATAGGGACGAGGAGTCTGCTGTGTGATCTTGAGAGGCCTAGGTCAGAACACAGTAGCTGCATAGCAGTAAAACTATTTTCCTCTCCTAGAATAGCCTGCTATCCCCAGTGTGTTGGACTTCAACTCCCATAATTCCTCAAGGCCTTCACAATCTGATCTTCAGCAGATTGAATGGACATCAGGTTGGGACAGAGGAAGATTCCCCTAGGACAGTGATGGAGAACCTATGACACGCGTGTCAGTGCTGACACGCGTAGCCATTTGGGTTGACACGCACAGGATTCATGCGATTCATCCTCGGCTCCTGCACGGCCGCCGAGGATGAAAGAATCTGTGCTGGAGGAACGGGGGGGCGGGACGTGTGATCTCCCCCGCCACACTCACTCTATCGCCGCCACCCCTTTCTGAGCGCAGGGCTGCTGGTAAGGCGTGCGTGCCATGCGCACACACGTCATCAGCGCGGCGAGGGAGGACCCGCAGGAGAGGAGCGCGGGAACAGTGCGCGCCTCTCTCCAGTCAGGCCGGCACAGAGAGTTTACTCCTGGGACTGTCAGTTACGACTGCACCACAGCAGGAACAGCGGAGTGCCAACGGGAACTGTGAGCGCCATTAGCAGCAACTATTGGGTGCCATGTAATTGCCCACAATAACTGAGATAAGTGAGGGGGAGGTTGTGTTAGCTTGTTAGGCTAGTTAACCCCTAATTGGCTATCTATAATTCTATCTGCTGTCACTGGCCCACTGATGGAGCACCCAAAAAATAAAAAACAAAGGTTAAGTAAAGGGAGTGGTAGTGGCAGTGGCCGACCCTTTCAAGAGACATGGAGCGAGATGTATGGCATTATAGAAAAAAAATGGCAGATCATTTTGCGTTCTATGTACTGAAACGGTAGTAAGCAGAACGTGGAATATAAATAGACATTTTGAAACTAATCATTCCCAGCTCTTGGAAAAAAGTGAGGATGAAAGAAGTTACTAAGCAGGTATGTTAAATAATTTGTTTTTGGTTTATTAAATACAATTATATATTGCAATTATACATTTTTGTAGTTTAAACTATAAATTGCGCAAAATTATGTTTTGTCGAAGTGACACACAACGCGAGTTATGCTCGATTTTTTGCCGATTTTTGACACACCCCGCCAAAAAGGTTGCCCATTCACTGCCCTAGGAGTTCCCTACCCTCCCAAGTACAGCACTTGTCCCTGTCCAAAGTTGATGTTCTCCACCATACAGTGTCTCCTCTCTAGGGTCCCATCTAGGTCCATTATTGAGGCCAAACTCATGTCTTGTCAGATAAAGAAAATAATAGTGAACTGGAAATTCTTTTGCTTAGTTCCATGAATGGGGAATATTCATATTCATATCCATATCTATATCCATATCAACTTTGCCTAATGGGTAAGAGCTGAGGTGGCACAGTAGTTAGAGTACAGTTAGTTAGAAGTTAGACTGCAGGCTAGTTCAGCTGATTGCTAGCTGCAGTTTGGCAGTTTGAATCTTACCAGCTCAAGTTTAACTCATCCTCCGAAGTGTGTAAAATGAGGACCCAGGTTGTTGGGGGCAAATATGCTGACTCTGTAAACCGCTTAGAGAAGACTGCAAAGCATTACGAAGGGGTATTTAATTCTAGGTGCTATTGCTATTAAATATTCCATGTTTCCAAGCAGGAGCAGAACTGAAGAGCTAGGGAATAATCGGAGTTCTGTATTAGAAGACCTCTGAGGGAACTAAAATAGAGAAACTTTGGAACAGTACATATTCTGAAACTAAATTCCAAAGGGCAAAAAATTGAGCTTCTCCATTTAAGCAATTATACACACTGAATTCTCCAAACATTGATCAGAGTTTCACTTCTAATTTTCACCTTTCAGTTTTGACAACAGGAAAAAAAAATAATTGGGTAAATTTGTCTTCATTCTCACAGTTCAGAGATTCTGGCTTATGGCGCTCCCCCAGAATCTTGGAGGCTGGCCTTCAATGTCTTGACTGCCAACTACTCTTTTGAAACAAACAAAAAAATCCTTTCCCATTTGCACTGGGAATGACCATGACCATGAACCGCCATTTTACTTTACCTATAATGGCATTAGCCTGGTCCATTATGGGAGAGTTTAAGCACCCATTACAGTTTAAACACCCAGGACTGATTGTGTTATTTTCTCTGGTGCCACCCACCAGTGTCTAGTCCTTAACTTACAACCATTCATTTTGTGACGGCCTCAGATTGCCAAAGGCGCTAAAAAAAAATAGACATATGACCATTTTTCACACTTACGACCATGCAGTATCCCCAAGGTCAGTTGATCAAAATCCAGACTTTGGCAATTGGCTCATATATTGACGGTTGCAGTGGTCTCAGGGTCATGTGATCCCCTTGTTGCGACCTTCTGATAAGCAAAGTCAATGGGGAAGGCCATACTCACTTAACAACCGTCTACTAACTTAACAACTGAGGCCAGAAAGGTTGTAAAAATGGGGGCAAAACCAGGGGTGAACTTCAAAAATTTCAGCAACGGGTTCTCTGCCCGGGTTACTGGGTGGGCATGGCCATGGTGGGTTTGGCCTAGTCAGCCTCCTGCACCATGGTGCGGGGTGTTTTGTGCCTTACTCAGGCTCCAGAGGCCTTCCTTGAGCTTCTGGGAGGGTAAACACGGCCTCCCCTGGGCTCCAGAGCCTTTTGGAACAAAAGTAACCCTTTTGAACGGGCCCTGAACTTACCTCACATCCAAAACACGCCATGTGGAGACTCCTGGGGGGGGACAGGGGGGGGGGGTGCAGCACGGTGGGGCCAGCCAGGGATTTGGAGGTTTTCCAAACCGGGCAGTGGTGGTTTCCTACCGGTTTGGACCGGTTTCAGCCGAACCGAGTGTTTGGTGGCCTGGGTCCCGGAATTGGCAGCAAACAAGGCCTGCACGTCCTGAACCTGGTTCTCCTGGCGTCACCTATGGTGCTGCCATCTTGTTTTGCTTCTGTGCATGCGCAGAACAATTTTATTTTACTGCATATGCGCACAACGCACACATGCATGAGGGAACCAGCAGTAGTGGCTGCCGCAACCCACCCCTGGAACTGGCCATAACGTTAGCTACAAGTTCTCCCAAATCTGGGCAAACCCATAGCAGCTCACCCTTGGGCAAAACTCAATTAACCAATGTCTCCCTTCGCAACATAAAGTCAGGGCTCAATTGTGGTTATAGGTCAATGAGTACCTATAAGATGGCCAGATCTGGGTCTGTATTTAACCACGAATTCTAATATCTGCGTAGAAGCATGGGAAACAATATATGTAGAACTAGAGTCATCGTCAAACTGCACGTATTTTGCTATTTCCAGGTAAAAACCTTGACCTACATCTGAGGTGGAAGGAGTTAAGGCAGCACCCACGAGCGGGAAGCCGGGCAAATTGGGTTTCGAGGTTTTAGAGCTACGACAAAGGATGAGAATGCAACCTATTTGCCTCTAATGTAATGGTTTATCTCTAGGTGGTTTTGAGGTGCAAACTCGATCCCAAGGGCACTTTAGGAGATGACAGGGAGCCCAGAAATCCCACTCCTTGGCTCGACATGGAAACAAATGAAAACCATCTCACCAGCTTCTTTTCTCAGCTTACGAGAGTGATTTAGGGAGTTTTCCTCCTTCAACTTCTCATGTTTGTGGTTGACACATTGGTCTAGAAGCATGCAATACAAGCCATTTGTGAAACTGGGCGGGGGAAGAGGGGTTGATTAAATTCCATGCAAGCAAAGGATGAATTTATGAGACGCAACCTTTAACTATGCCTCCAGTCACTCCACTGGAAACAAAAAAAAAAGGTGTGAAGTGCCAATCATTTCTGTTTCCCTTCCATGCCCAAGTGGTGACGCATTGGGCACTATATGAAGAAACCCAGATACTTGATGCATTGGGCTTTCACACATAGTCATCATGACATGGCATTGTAATGAAGACCAATAATTTGGTCTTGCGGTAGAACTTGGATGGATCTTGAAGAAGTACCATGTTTCCCCAAAAATAAGACAGGGTCTTATTTTCTTTCGACCTCCCCCCTCGAAATAAGCACTTGACATATTTTCGGGAAGGTGTTATTATTTTTGAGGTGCAATACATGTGGTCACCACATGTATTGCTGTGTTGCAATATTTTTGGGAAGGGCTTATTTTAGCGCATGCACTCAAAAGCCGATTGGGCTATTATTACATCCTTTTTATGTAAAATATTCTAAAGTTAAGATAAATTTGTATTATGGCATTTACATCTTCCTAAAATCTATTCTATATAGATTATTAATAGAATTCCTAAATTCTATTCTATATAGAATTATTTATGTAATAATAGCTATAGTCAAATGAATGTTTAATAACCATAACAATTTTATACATATACATTAGAATGATGATGAGTCTTTATGTAAATTGGCAAGTGAAGACTATTGTGAGACAGGCACAAAGTTTGTAAACCAATCGACACACTGTAAGTAATTGGAAAAGGATTTTTATTTTGTGTGTGTTTATGTCTGTTTGTTTTATGTTTGCCCTAAAAATAAAAACTTTTTTAATATATTTATATATATGTAAAAGGCTCAATTGGGCTTATTATCTGGGGAGGTCTTATTTTCCAGGGAAACAGGGTAGGTTCCTCTGGGATGTGAGCATTGCCACTCAATAGCAATAGCAATAGCAGTAGACTTATATACGCTTCATAGGCCTTTCAGGCCTCTCTAAGCGGTTTACAGAGAGTCAGCATATTGCCCCCAACAATCTGGGTCCTCATTTTACCCACCTCGGAAGGATGGAAGGCTGAGTCAACCCTGAAGCCGGTGAGATTTGAACCGCTGACCTGCTGATCTAGCAGTAGCCTGCAGTGCTGCATTTAACCACTGCGCCACCTTGGCTCTTCACTCATAGCCTTGACTCTTGTCTCTCCTACTTGAAGTGGTCTGAAAGTTGGATCTAGACAGAAGTCCAACCTCATTGTCCAGGGTGTCCCAGTGGCCTTGAAAGAGATCCTGCTGCATCAAGGGTCTTGCATTGGACTACCATCATCCTTTGTTTTACGGGAAAGGTTACTGTGATGACCTGGGAGAAGGCCACACAGCCAGTTGAGAGTTCAAACTCCCCTTCAATGCTCCAACTGTCCCCAAACACTCTCACGTACATGGTAGTCCCCAGAGCAAAGCGCTCACATATAGACACACACAGCAGCCTCTGGCTGTCAGCAGTCCAGCAAAGCAAGGAACAGGAAAATGAATCCACAAAGCAAGGAAGATACAATACAATACAATAGCAGAATTGGAAGGGACCTTGGAGGTCTTCTAGTCCAACGCTCTGCTCAAGTAGAAAGCCCTATACCATTTCAGACAAATGCAACATCTTCTAAAGACTTCCAGTGTTGGGGCATTCACAACTTCTGAGGCAAGCTGTTCCACTGATTAATTGTTTCTAACTGTCAGGAAATTTCTCCTCAGTTCTAAGTTGCTTCTCTCCTTGATTAGTTCCCACCCATTGCTTCTTGTTCTACCCTCAGGTGCCTTGGAGAATAGTTTGACTCCCTCTTCTTTGTGGCAACTTCTGAGATATGGAACACTGCTATCTTGGTCTCCCCATGTCCTTCTTTTCATTAGATGCAATGAGTCCACGAAGCAGAAAGAAGGCAAGCATTCCTTCAAAAAGCAGACATCTGCAACAGCACACAAAACTCTTCCAATTCAGCATTTATTCCTGACAATACCTCTCCCCACCAGTGTCTCCTTAAATATGAGTCCCCAGGTGTGCCTTTTGGAGAGGGGCGGGGTGCTCTCTTCCCGATCATCAAGTCAGCTGCACTGTTCCTGCCTTCTCTCCACTCTCCGTGCTCGGGGATCAGGAGGGAGCAGTCCTTGCTCACCGCCTGAGCTCCGTCGTTCCTCATTTCCACTTCTTGCCCTCCCTCGGTCCTGCTAGCAAGCTGTCCCAATTCTGAGGGGCCCTGGGCTGCCTCGTCCTACTCCTCCCCACATTCCTCCAAAGCCAACGAAGCTGCCCTCTCAATCTCTTTGCTGGCTCACCCTCTTCGCAGATTCAGGCTCCATTGAGGGCATGGCAGTTATGGAGGAAAGTTGTGAAGAAACAGTTACAGAGGGCTCTGAAAGAAATAGGTGGGAACATTTGGAAGCTACATGAAGAGCATTTGGAAGCTAAAGTTGGCCAAAAATGCATCAGCACGAATAATTACAGGGCTCCTAGAGTGGGCCATGTAATGCCACTGGTATGTGAAATGAACTGGTTGCCAGTTCACTTCCAGGTCCAATTCAAGGTGTTTATTATTACTTTCAATTCATAAAGTTGCCATGGTGAGGAAACCGCGTGGGGGGGGATGTATGCATTCCACGCATATCTTTGGCTAGAGTCGGAACTCAGATTTCTACAGCAGGCTTGTGAGGCATGCACCTCGTTGAAGATGTGATTTATGACACAGACAGAGGGAGGGAAAAAAACAGGGTAAAGTTCACCATAATTTAAATGAGGTCAGATCTGACTGCAATGGAGTATTGCCGAAAGGGTGTTCCTAATAAATGATTGGATTTCTTTTGAAACTTGGCTCAGGCTCAGGAATTAATTAGGGCATCTTTCAGAAACCTGACAATTACCTTTAAAGCCCTTTTATGTTATGGGCCAGGCTTCCTGAGGAACCATCTCATCCTAATGGAATAGCCTGCCCCAATCATGCCAACAGAAGGGGCATGCTGTGGACCCTGTCAGTCAAGGAATTTTGGCTGGCAGGATTCAGGAGAAGAGCCTGGAAGTGCATGGCTCCCATCTTTTTTTTTGGTTTGGAATAAACTCATTCCTGAGTTTAAAAGGGGTCAAATCAATCCAAGGAAAGACGTAATCTTTAGTTCTGGATGGGGTTGCATGTGTCCCTCAAGGTGACATCTTTGGAAAGGGCCTAAACAGTGATGAGACCATCCTATTCTGGAGGCTACTAGTAGATTAGGATATTCCATCTTGAACCCATATATGCATTGGTTCTTTCCAGGGATGGGATTCACTTACCTTCCCTACTGGTTCGCGAATATGAGCATACGCCTCACCTGCACATGCTCACTGCCTTTTGCGCATGTATAGTGCTCACGCATTACATCAGGGGGGGGTGGAGCCTCCGCAGTCACAGCTACAGGTTCTTCCGAACCGGAGAATACCAGCTTAATACCACTGGTCTTTTCTATCCAATTTGTCCTAATTTTAATGTTTTCACTCTTAATGCCTGCTTTATGTTTTTAATCTCCTAATGTTTTTATACTGCTACTTACTGTGTGACATGGTAAGCCACCCAGAAACACTTGATAGTGAGATGGGTGGCATAAAACTAATAAAATAAAGAAATGAAATGAAATGATAAAATGGTAAAATGGTAAAATGGTAAATGGTAAAATGGTAAAATGGTAAATAAAGTAAAATAAAGTAAAATAAAATAAAGTAAAATAAAATGGAAATAAAAAGAGACCTAGAAATATATTGTCCCATCATCATCTTGAAACAGCGCTGGAGGCTTGTGGTAAAGGAAGATGGAAGCATTGAATCAGTAAACTTGGTTAGAAAGTCATATCTTGATTATTTCCCCAAAATGATCTATTTCTGGAGTGAAAAGGATAGTCATGAAGTCGGTGGAATGGAGAAATGCCATTTTGCATATGTGTCCTTTTCCCCCCCCCCGCATTATTTTCCTTGTTTCGTGTTGATTAATACATTTTTCTAATCCGACCTTTCTCAGCCGGCACCCTTCAGGTGGCATGCCTTCAATCTCCCATTCCTGCCATGTTACCTCATCATCTAGATTTCGAGATGACACTCTGGGGAAAAATGAACTAAATTTCATGCAAAGTTGCTGACTTGTAATTTATATATGTGGTGTGATTTACTGATTTACTTACTGTAGTCCTTTTCACTCAATCTACAGTATATGCTCCTTCGGTTCAGCTTGAGAACTCAAGTGTATAAAGCAAAAAAACAGAAATAGAAAAATAATAAAAAAAGCAGAAAAACTCTTGGATTAAAGAAAAACCAATATACAATATACTACACATATTAACCCATAGACTAAAACACAGACTAAACTTTTCTTTCAGTTAAATAGATAGGTAGTCCTCAATGTACAACCACAATTGAGCCCAGAATTTATGTTGCTGAGAAATTTGTTTCTCATATTACGACTTTTCCTGGTCACATTGTTAAGTGAATTACTGCAGTGTTAAATTAGTAACACGATTTAAGTGAATCTGGCTGCCCATTGAGTTTGCTTGTTAGAAGGTCACAAAGGAGATCACATGACCCCCCCCCAAGGATACTGAACCGTCATAAATGTGAGTTGCTTGTCAAAGTAATCAAATGTTAAATCATGTGACCATGGGATGCTGCAACGGTCATAAGAGTGAAAAATGGTTGTGATACTTTTTCAGTGCCATTGAAACTTTGAGCAGTCACTAAGTGAATTTTTGTAAATCAAATACTACCGTTCTGTATTAATTATGGAAGTCTTAAAAGGTAGACAGATCAGGAAATCAGTATTGTATTTCGGAATATAAGATGCATCTCGCCCCCCAAAAAGATAACTAGAACTTTACAGAAATGGCTATAACAGAAAGGTGTTATTATCTGATGTCCTATACGCTTACTCTTCCTAAACTCCTGTGGAGATTAGGGAGGCATCTTCCTTATGCTTCTTGAATGTTACCTACTTCTCAGATCAAAATGCTTCAGCCCTCTTTGTCCAGGCAATGGTTCTGGACATTTCCTCAAGTCAATGTCTCTGCAACACTGTTGATTTGGTGGCGCAGTGCTCAGATAGAAAGTCCATACAAAGAGTGGTGAGGACAGGCGAGAAGAGATAGGAAACACACCACACATCCTGTCATTCAGGAGACTGTTTATAAGCGCTGTGTTAGAGTTCGAAGCATTGTTAGCGACCCCACATCCACTTTATGGTCTATTCTGTTGCTATCCTCTGGGGGAGGATTTGAAGTATTCTAGCAGGACTCCAGTTGTGTAACAGCTTTGCTCCTACGCCACATCTGGTAAACTTGCAGGATTCGTTTTTCGCTATGTACATGAATACATCCGAAACTAGACTGTTGTTTCTCTGTGTCAATAATATATGGGGTATATGCATAATTTGTATTTATTTATTTATTGTTCATGTTTATGTAATGTACAGTATATGAAGGGGTGACCCTTGAGAGCTGTATGCAACGAGATTTCATTTTAATGTATACCGAAAGTGACAATAAAGCTATTCTATCTGTTTTTTTTCTACCATATTTCAGAGTATAGACACACCAAGATTTGAAGATACAAATTTTAAAAAAAGTTTTTGCACTCTGCATATCTCCCCAAAAAACAGCCTGTTTTTTGTCAAAAAAAAGAGGCAGCATAGCATTTAAGAGGCTTGTAGAGTGATCCTGGGGGCTTGCCCCCCAAAATGAGCAAAAAATGGCCTGTTTTTTTCCAAAAAACAGCCCCTTTGTCAAAAAAGGGCATAGCCTTTGGGGGCTTATAGAGTGCTCTAGAGGCTGGGGGGACAAAAATGAGCAAAAACAGCCATTTTTTGTCATTTTTGCCCCCCTGCCCCAGGAGCATCTTGAAGCCTCCTAAAGGCTATGCATGGCCATTATGGTGAAGGGGGAGGAGTTCGGGAGGCCAAAACAGTTGTATCCGTGTAAGATGCACCCAGATTTGCCCTTTTTTGAAAAAATCTAGGATAGCTCATAATAGTGGCCACGGTAGAAAGGCAATTATGACTACTTCCTCTACATTTACCAATACAGGTAGTCCTTGACTTACAACAGTTGATTTAATGACCATTCAAAGTTACAACATCACTAAAAAAGTGACATGACCATTTTCACATGTATTTTTCGTTGCAACTCCCCATGGTCACGTCATCAAAATGCAGACAGCTGGCAACTGACTCCACTTTATGAAAGTGGCAGAGTGCCAGGGGCCCGTAACTGCCTTTTGCGACCTTCTGACAAGCAAAGTGAATGGGGAATCCAGATTCACTTAACAACTGAAAGGATTCACTTAATAACTGTGGCAAGATAGGGCATAAAATGGGGGAAACTCACTTAACAAATGTCTCACTTAGCAACATAAACTTTGGGCTCAGTTCAGTGGTGGGATTCAATTTTTTTACTACCGGTTCTGTGGGCGTGGTTTTATGGGCGTGGCAGGGGAAGGGTACTGCAAAATCCCCATTCCCTCCCGCTCTCAAAAGTTCTGCTACCGGTTCTCCAGAACCTGTCTGAACTGGCTGAATACCACCTCCGGTTTAGTTGTGGTCGTAATTTCTATCTGACCTCTGGCTGCAATTTCTATCTGACCTCGGCTGCTCTCCTGCGTGGGTTTTTCAAACTGGTTTCTGTAGGTAGCGTTGCGAAAGCCATTTTATTCATTATTCAACTGCTGAAAATCTGGAAGGTTTGAGGATTCAGGAGGAGAACAATGTTTCATTTCCTTGTTACAAGAGGAAGCAGAACTACAGAAGCACCAAAATTGTTGTTGTTGCTGTTGTTGTTGAAGCTGCCCACACGTTTGCTGGTATGGGGAAAAGGACAAATATCATGAGTTCTGCAATCAGCTCACCCAGAGCTTCACATTTGGGGTGGAACAAAACTGAATGTCTGAATGTGGTTTTTCCATTCATTGGTTTTATGGAGATTTCCCTACATGGGAACTTCAGCAGTGACCAAAAGAGTTCATGATATTGTAGAATCACTGAGTTGAAGGGGCCATGTTGTTCATGATCACCAATATATAATAGCCTCAGCTTTCCACTGATTCATGCTATTGGAGAAAAGTAATTAATTTGGATTCCCTCAATAATACGAATAATTTATCCCCCTTCCACTTGGCTCAGAATAGGTAAGAGATAGCTGTAGAAATTTAAAACCATCGTGCCTTACAATGATCACAACACAGAGGGAAGGCCATAACAGGAATTTTGCCCTGCCTTTCTACTCCAGCTAGATCACAAAGCAACTAGCAAAATTTAAATTTGATATTCTGTTCATTTGCAAAGATCTTATTACATTGCTGTTAATAATTGTTAGTTATCAACAATATCACATGTAAGAGGAATGGCTGAAGATAGATAGATAGATGATAGATAGATAGATAGATAGATAGATAGATAGATAGATAGATAGAGATAGATAGATAGATAGATAGATAGAGATAGTCAGTGGTGAGTTCCTCCCATCACTACCGGTATGCTGTTCACGGGGGCAGGTGTCCTGTTCATGCATGCATGCGCACTCTGTCACCCGTGACAGCCAGCTGCTTGTTGAAGTGCGTGCAAAATTGGCTGGTTGCTTTAAAAACAGGTATAGAACGTGGGTGGAGGAGTCAAACCGGCCATTGTACTGGTACGCTGTCAGCTGCTCCCGGCTACTGGTACGGCTGTACGGGTGGAACCCAACACTGGAGATAGTGATATCCACAGCGGTGATGAGACCCCTTCTGAAGAAGCCATCTCTGGATCCAGCCGTTTTAAACAATTACCGTCCAGTCTCCAACCTCCCCTTTGTGGGGAAGGTTGTTGAGAAGGTGGTAGCCTATCAACTCCGGCGGTCCTTGGAGGAAACCGATTATCTAGATCCCTTCCAGTCAGGATTCAGGCCGGGCTACAGCACGGAAACCGCTTTGGTCGCATTGATCGATGACCTCTGGAGAGCCAGGGATGGAGGTTATGCCTTCGTCCTAGTGCTCCTTGACCTCTCAGCAGCTTTCGATACCATCGACCATGGTATCCTTCTGCGACGACTGCGGGAGGTGGGGGTGGGAGGCACTGTCCTACGGTGGTTCTCCTCTTACCTCTCGGACAGGTCGCAGTCGGTGTTGGTTGGAGGGCAGAAGTCGACCCCTAGGCCCCTGAATTATGGGGTGCCACAGGGATCGGTCCTGTCCCCCCTCCTGTTTAATATCTACATGAAGCCGCTGGGTGAGATCATTCGACGGCACGGGATAAAATACCATCAGTATGCGGACGATACACAGTTGTATCTGTCCGCCCGTGCCAACTCAGTGAAGCGGTTGACGTGATGTGCCAGGGCCTCGAAGCTGTTAGGGACTGGCTGGGGGTTAACAAGCTTGTACTCAACCCAGATAAGACCGTGGCTGGTGTGCTTCCCTCCTACTATTTGGCCAAGTGTTCCATCTCTCAGGCTGGGGGGTCAAACAGTACGCCCCTCAGACAGGGTCCGCAATTTGGGAGTCCTCCTGGACCCACAGCTGACTTTTGAACACCACTTGTCGGCTGTGACCAGGGGGGCATTTGCACAGGTTCGCCTGGTGCACCAGTTGCGCCCTACCTGAACCGGGAGGCTCTCACAACAGTCACTCGTGCCCTTGTGACCTCTCGACTGGATTACTGCAATGTGCTCTACATGGGGCAGCCCTTGAAGAGCATTCGGCGACTACAGCTTGTCCAGAATGCAGCCGCGCGAGCGATCGTGGGTGCACCTCGGTTCACCCATGTAACACCTATCCTCCGCGAGCTGCACTGGCTGCCTATTGGTCTCCGGATACGCTTCAAGGCGCTAGTCGTCACTTATAAAGCCCTTCATGGTATTGGACTGGGTACTTGAGGGACCGCCTGCTGCCAATTACCTCCACTAGACCGATTAGATCCCACAGATTAGGCCTCCTCCGAATTCCATCCGCCGCCCAATGTCGACTGGCGACTACTCGGAGGAGAGCCTTCTCTGTGGCTGCTCCGACCCTCTGGAACGAACTCCCCGTGGAGATTCGAACCCTCACCACCCTCCAGGCCTTCCGCAAAGCCCTTAAAACCTGGCTGTTCCAACAGGCCTGGGGCTAAAGAACTGTTGCCCCCGCCTCGAATTGGTATGACTGTTGTGTTTTAATTATGCATTGTTTTTTATGTCGTTTAAATTCTTGTTTGTATCCCCTTCCCTGGTTGAGTTGCGAGCTGCCCTGAGTCCCCTTCGGGGAAAAGGGCGGCATATAAATAAATCAACATCAACAACATCATCAACATATAGATATAGAGATAGAGGTAGAGATAGGTAGAGATAGATAAGGGTGTGGTGGCTCAGTGGCTAAGGTGCTGAGCTTGTTGATCAGAAAGGTAGGCATTTTGGCGGTTTGAATCTCTAGTGCTGTGTAAGGGAGTGAGGTCCTGTTACTTGTCCCAGCTTCTGCTAACCTAGCAGTTCGAAAGCACATAAAAATGCAAGTAGAAAAATAGGAACCACCTTTGGTGCGAAGGTAATAGCGTTCCGTGCGCCTTCAGCATTTAGTTATGCCAGCCACATGACCACAGAGACATCTTCGGACACGCTGGCTCTTTGGCTTTGAAATGGAGATGAGCACTGCTCCCTGGAATCAGGAACAACTAGTACATATGTGCAAGGGGAACCTTTACCTTTACTTTTATAGATATAGATATAGATTGTACATATGCCAAAAAAGCTAATACAAAGCTTGGTTGTATAAACAGAGGCATAGAATCAAAATCATGTGAAATATTAGTACCGCTTTATAAGGCCACACCTGGAATATCACATCCAATAGCAATAGCAATAGCAATAGCAGTAGACTTATATACCGCTTCATAGGCCTTTCAGGCCTCTCTAAGCGGTTTACAGAGAGTCAGCATATTGCCCCCAACAATCTGGGTCCTCATTTACCCACCTCGGAAGGATGGAAGGCTGAGTCAACCCTGAGCCGGTGAGATTTGAACCGCTGACCTGCTGATCTAGCAGTAGCCTGCAGTGCTGCATTTAACCACTGCATTTAACCACTGCGCCACCTTGGTTAACCATTTTTGGTTACCGTATTACAAAAAGATGTTGAGACTTTTTTAAAAAAAGTGCAGAGAAGAGCAACTAAGACAATTAAAGGCCTAGAAATGAAAACATATGAAGAACAGTTGCAGGGTTATTGCTAGTTTAATAAAAAAGGACTAAGGCTGACATGATAGCAGTAGTCCATTATTGAGGGGCTGCCACAAAGAAGAGGGAGTTAACCTATTCTCCAATGCACCAGAAGGCCAGACAAGAAATGAAGTATGGAAACTAATCAAGGAGAGAAGCAACCTGGAATTAAGGAGGAACTTTCTGACAGTGAGGACAATCAACCAGTGGAACAGTTTTGCCTTCAGAAGTTGTGGGTGCTTCATCACAGGAGGTTTTTAAGAAGAGGCTGGCAAGCTATTTGTCTGAAATGGCATAGATTCTCCTGCTTGAGCAGGGGGTTGGACTTGAAAACCTCCAAGGTCTCTTCCAGCTCTATTCTGATTGATTGATTGGGTTCCAAAGAGCAGGGCTTTGATTGAGTGATTGCAACTACCATCTTGCCTTTTAAAAAAAAAAAAACCTTTCCCAGTGAATGCCACTGACTTTGACCAACACAGTGTCTTATATTGGTCCTGACCTTTGTACTAATGAATTTGCTTCAATTGTACAATTTGCTGTTTAGGGTCCCTGGACCACATGTTCTGTCCCACCCTGAAGCCTCCACTTAGTTGCATCCCTAAAATGGGGTGGAAGGCTTGCCAAAATAATTGTGCTTCCTGCTCAGTTTCGAGCCCGAAACAACACCAGTAATAATTAGCTTTAAAAATAGCCTTCCAAACATTTTTGAAATCCCAGCAACTTTCATATAGTCGAGCACAACAACAAGAGCTTGTTTATTAGGAATGGAACACTTTTGAAATGGAAAACGGCCAAAGAATTCTGGGTTAGAATCAAAAACTGATTGGAAGCCATAACAGGAAATCAAATAGATTGGAAACCGGAGACTTTCTTGCTAGGCATAACCACAACAAAACACAATAGAGGGACCTTATATTTAATTTTACGTATTATTACAGCGCTTAGAATACTATATTGCAAGAAATGGAAGAACAATACGAAACCAGATGAAGATGAAATAATACAGAAGATCCTAGAATGCGCTGAGATGGATAAACTGACCAAAGAAATCTAAGGAAAGGAAGAAACAGAGTATTATTTCATTTAGGGAAAATGGTACAGATCAGTGGTGGGTTTCAAATTTTTTTAGAACCTCTTCTGTAGGTGTGGCCTGCTTTGTGGGAGTGGCTTGCCATGTGACCGGGTAGGAGTGATTGCAGCTGTGTGACTGGGTGGGCGTGGTCAACTTGTAAAATGTGGTGAAACTCACTTAACAATGCTCTTGCTTAACAACCAAAATGTTGACTCAGAAACTGGCATTTGAAGCACGCAAGTCTTAAAGCTGTCAAGTTACAAGACCCCTGCACCCCTAACCCTTTAGAAAAAAAACCCAGAGGTGTTCAAACTTGACAGCTTTAAGACTTGTGGACTTCAACTCCCAGAATTCCTCTCGCTCTTCATCTTGATGATGTGCAGACGGGCAGGGGGAGGGAGCTGGAACCGGTTCTAAATGGCACAGTAGATTTGTGGAACCTCTTCAGAGGTGGGTTCCTACCAGTTCGCACCAGTTTGGTAGAACCGGTTCATCAAATCTACCGAACCGGTTAGAAGAGGTTCCACCAATGGACCCGGAAAGCAGGCCACCTATAGAAGAGGTTCCAAAAAATTTTGAAACCCACCACTGAACCTCTTCTATAGAAGAGGTTAGAACTGGCAGGAACCCACCCTGGTACAGATGGTTGGAGGATAGAAATAAGAAGTAAGAATTTGGAAAAGGTAGTTTGTATATTATAGATATAGTAGAAATTAGTGATAAAAGTCTAAGAAAAGTAGGATTTATATGTCTAGGAAAATTGTATGCTAGTAGAAGAAGAATAAAGACTGTCTGATGCAAATAGCCAAACATGGATTGATAAGTAAAAGAGAAAGAAATAATGGGATTAAAAGTGTGAGAAATGTATTGAGAAGGAAATAGTGTTTATAAAGATGCACCAATAGATATGTGCTGTATGAAGGAACACGAATTCCGATGTGATATGTAAATGTTGGTATGTTTTGTCAATGTGTTTATAATAAAAAAATTAATAAAACAAAAAGGAATGGAAAACTTTGGCCATGCTCACCAGAAGTAACTGATGACATTATCCACCCTCTGGCCACGTCAAGACAAGATAGGGAAACTCATTGCTAAGTTCCCTCTCCGCAACTATACAAGGGACACACTGAAATTTGCATTGTTGCCATCGTCCCCCAACAAACATTTCATGCATACTAAAATAAACCCAAATCGATGTTACAAGGAAACGGTGGCTTTTTATGCGTAGGGTGCCCATGTTCCAAAATTAGCAATTCGGAGAAATGGGATTTGAAGGCATGGCATGAATTAGTCAGCATGATTACAGAAAGTATAGAGGTCATCCTCAACGCACAACAACTGAGCCCAATATTTCTACTGCTAGGCAAGATAGTTGTTAAGTGAGTTTTGCCCAACCTTTCTTGCCAACAGTTGTTAAGTGAATCATTTCAGTTGTTAGATCAGTTACAGGGGGATTAGATGAATCTGGCTTCCCTATCGGCTTTGCTTGTCAGAAGTCACAAAAATAGAATAGAACAAAACAGAACAGAATTCTTTATTGGCCAAGAAGGCCACACTTGGAATACTGCATTCAGTTTTGGTTGCCACAATGTAGAAAGATGTGCAGACTCTGGAAAGAGTGCAGAGAAGATCAACAAAGAGGATTAGGGGACTGGAGACTAAAACATATGAAGAACGGTTGCAGGAACTGGGCATGTCTAGTTTAATGAAAAGAAGGACTAGGGGAGACATGATAGCAGTGTTCCAATATCTCAGGGGCTGCTACAAAGAAGAGGGAGTCAAACTATTCTCCAAGGCACCTGAGGGCAGAACAAGAAGCAATGGGTGGAAACTAATCAAGGAGAGAAGCAACTTAGAACTGAGGAGAAATTTCCTGACAGTTAGAAAAATTAATCAGTGGAACAACTTTCCTCCAGAAGTTGTGAATGCCCGACACTGGAAGTCTTTAAGAAGATTTTGGATAGCCATTTGTTTGAAACGGTATAGGGTTTCCTGCCTAGGCGGGGGGGGGGTGGACTAGAAGACCTCCAAGGTCCCTTCCAACTCTGCTATTGTATTGTAAGTGTGATTGGGCACATAAGGAATTTGTCTTTGGTGCATATGCTCTCAGTGTATATAAAAAGACAAGATATATTCGTCAAGAATTTTAAGGTACTAAATGATAGTCATAGGGTACAATTAAGCAATCAGAAAACTAAATATAAATATAATCGTAAGGATACAAGCAACAAAGTTACAGTCCTGCAGCATAAGTGGGAGGAGATGGGGGATAGGAACGATAGTAATAGCAATAGTAATGCAGCCTTAGTAAAGGGTTTCACAGTGATGAATGAATTATTTCTTTAGCAGAGTGATGGCATTGGGGAAATAACTTCTTATGTCTGTCTTGGTGTGCAGTGCTCTATAGCGTCATTTTGAGGGTAGGAGTTGAAACAATTTACATCCAGGATGCGAGGGGTCTATAAACATTTTCCCAGTCCTTTTTTTGACTCGTGCAGTGTACAGGTCTTCAATGGAAGGCAGGTTGGCAGTAATTGTTTTTTCTGCAGTTCTGATTCTCCTCTGAAGTCTGCGTCTGTCTTCTTGGATTGCAGAACCAAACCAGACAGTTATAGAGGTGCAGATGACAGACAAAAAGGTGATTACATGGCCCCAGGATACTGCAATCCGTCATAAATATGAGTCAGTTGCCAAGCCTCTGTCACATGACCACAGGGATGCTGCAACAGTTGTTAAATGTGAAAATTGTTATAAGACACTTTTTTTTTTAGTCACTAAACAAATGATTGTGTCAAGGACTACCTGCTTTGGTCCTTATTTCCAGGTAAGAATGCAAAGTGGAAAAAATAGCATGCTATATTATGGTTGGTTGCACTGTCAGCCAGGTATTTTTTTCTGGGAATTTGGCCTTTTTATTCAGTATGTAGTTTGATGGTGTAAAAAACATCCCCAAAGGACAATAAGCTGTTTCAAGTAAAACTGCCTTTTGCAATTGATTGATATCATTATATACAAAATATGTGCACTCACAGCTGCCAGTTCTTCACCTGGGGTTGGCCTTCATTCAACCCTGGATTCTTCCCAAGAGCCTAAGATGTTGTCATGTATCAGCATAGTGTATTTAATATGTTTTATGTAATTATTAAATTTATATGCCACACATCTCACTTTTACAGCAACTATAAGGTAAAGGGGTTGTTACCAGCATACTGCCGGTTGGGCATGCAAAAACGTCACATTTGCTACATGAAAAATGTTAAGTGAATTTTGCCCCAGTTTATGACTTTTCTTGCCATGCTTGTTATGTGAATCGCGGCAGTTGTTCACTTAACAACCCAGTTGTTCAGTGAATCTGGCTCGCCCATTGTCAGAAGGTCACAAAAGGGGATTCCCTGACACCCACACACACATCCAGGACATTGCAACCGTCATAAATATGAGTCAATTGCCAAGCAGCTTTTGATCACGTGAGACTCGAGAGGCTGCAGTGGTTGTGTTCCAAATGGTCACAAGTCTCTCTTTTCAGTGTAACATTAAATGGTCGCTAAACGAAACTGTTGTAAATCGAGGACTACGTGTATTATGAAAGGAAGGCGTCCTAAAGAGCATACCACGACCAACAAGAACCCTCCGCTTAGCCGCCAAGTGAAGGACCCCTAGAGCTGTATGTGGGATGGGTTTCCCAGGATTTCCCCACGGAGGGGATTCCCTCCCAGGAGATTCCTTTCGGCGGCCGAGCCGGGGCTCCGGGGACCTTTTTCCCCAACGCCCACGCGGAGGCTCCGACTGGGACGGGGCCGATCCAGCTGGTGGCGCTGAAATCAGCGGGCTTCGTCGCAGATCTGGGGACTTCCCCCGAAAAACGAAGCGGCTGGCTTGGCTCCTTCTTCCCTAGTTTGGGTTTCGGTGGCATCTGGAGGCGACCGAGAGCCAGAAGCAGGAGACGGGCGTCCTGCAGGGAGGACAACCAGTTTGAATCACTGAGGACGCCCGGCCGGCCGGCTCCTCGCCTCTGCTTCCGCCTCCGATCGTACCCATCGGCGTACCCACGCCCGGCAGCTGTTGAAACTCCGGGTTTTGCATCATCACCTGACTGGGAAATCTGGAATCTAAAATAGCACCGCCCGTTTTGTTTTCGGGTGGAAGAAAGAGGCAGGGCGAAAAGAGAAGGGGGAGGGGAGGGAAGAGAGAGGAGGAGGGAGAGAGAGGAGTGAGAGAGAGGAGGAGGGAGGGAGGGAGAGTAGGAGGAGGGGAAGGGGAGGGGGGAAGGAGGAGGGAGGGGGAGAGAGACAGGGGGAGGGAGGGAGAAGGGGAGGAGGGAGGAAGAGAGAGAAGGAGGAGGAGGAAGGAGAGCTGGAGGGTGAGAGAGAAGAAGAGGGAGAAGAGGAGGGAGGGAGAGGGGGAAGGGAGAGGGAGGAGAGATGGAGGGACAGAGAAAGAAGAGGGGGACAGAGAAAGAAGAGGAGGAGGGAGAGGAGAGGAGAAGAGAGGAGAGAGGAGGAAGAGGGAGAGAAGGAGGGAGGGAGGAGAGGGAGAGAGGGGGAGGGGGGAGGAAGACGGGGGGAGGGTGAAGCAGGAGGAAGAGGAGGAGGGGAAAGAAGGAGGGAGAGAGAAGGAGGAGGAGGGAGGGAGGGAGGAGAAAGAGGAGGAGGAAGATGGGAGAGAAAAAGGAGAAGAGAGAGGAGGAGGGATGAGAGAGGGAGAGAGGAGGGGGAGGAGGAAGGAGAGAGGGAGGGTGAGAGAGAAGAAGAAGAGGAAGAAGAGGAGGGAGGGAGAGGGGAAGGGAGAGAGGAGGAGGGAGAGAGGTGGAGAGAGGGAGGGACAGAGAAAGAAGAGGAGGAGGGAAAGAGAAGAGAGAGAGAGAGGAGGGAAGAGGGAGAGGAGGAGGAGGAGGGAGGGAGGGCGGGAGGAGGAGGAGGAGGATGGGAGATGGGGAGGACAGAGAAGCAGGAGGAAGAGGAGGAGGAGGAAGAAGGGAGGGAGAGAAGGAGGAGGAAGGAGGGAGGGAGAGGAGGGAGGGAGAAAGAGACGAGGAAGATGGGAGAGAAAGAGAAGGAGAAGAGAAAAGAGGAGGGATGAGGGAGGGAGAGCGAAGGAGGAGGAAGGGAGAGAGGAGCGGGAGGGAGGGAGAGAGGAGGGGGAGAAAGAGGAGGGGGAAGATGGGGGAGAGAGAAGGAGGAGGGAGAGAGGAGGGAGGAGGGAGGGACAGAGCAAGAAGAGGGGGAGGGAGAAGAAGAAGAGGAGAGGAGCGAGAGAGGAGGAAGAGGGAAAGGAGGAGGGAGGGGAGGGAGAGAGGGGGGAGGAGGAGGCGGGAGATGGGGGAGAGAGAGAAGCAGGAGGAAGAGGAGGAGGAGAAAGAAGGGTGGGAGAGAGAAGGAGGGGGAGGGAGGGAGAAAGAGGAGGAGGAAGAGGGAGAGAAAGAGGAGAAGAGAGAGGAGGAGGGATGAGGGAGGGAGAGAGGAGGGGGAGAAAAGAGGATGAGGAAGAGGGAGAGGAGCAGAGAGGAGGAAGAGGGGAGAGAAAGGAAGAGCGGGGAGGAGGGAGGGAGGGAAAGAGGAGAGAAAAGAGGAGGAGGAATATGGAGAGAGAGAAGGAGAAGGGAAGGAAAGAGAAGGAGGAGGGAGGGAGGGAGGGAGCACGAGAGGTCCAGTGGAGGAAAATCCGAATAATGTCACGTACCTGGAGGGCAATTTTAAAACATGCCGGATAAAGAGCCATTTCATGGGCTGAGAGTTCCACTAGATTGAGAACACAGCGGAGGGGGAGTTTCCCAGTGAAACAGACTTCAGTTATCAACAACCTGGAATCGGGTTTGTCGAACCGGAAATGTATTGTTACTTTAAAATGAGCGTGAGCTCACACATTAGAATAATTAAATGAATGACATCATCTGCAGAATAAACCGCGTTGAGCAGTCACACTGACTTTGAGAAGGAGCCTGATTTACGTCAAGCGAAGAATGCCCCTTGGCAGGGACTCAGCCCAGAGATGAAACACACTGATAGCATTCATAGAGACTGGGAAGGTAAAGATGAAAACCTTGTGAAGGGATGTTTCATGTGAGTTTCCTATTCTACCCTCGCCTTCCATATTCAGCATTGTCTGAGTTTGCTCGCGAGTAGGCAGGCTTTTAAAATAGATGCGCCCAAAGATGTGGGGAAAAACCATTAGCATTACCCACAATGGAGGGTGGTGAAGATGACGGAACTTGCTGACCTGGCTAAATTGACTTCCTTGATCAGAGAAAAAGACTGTTTATTTGCTGCCTGGAAACCCTTTTAGATGATTTTTGCCTGATGCAAGGGGGAAAAAAACATGATTTATGGTTTGGGTGATTAGATAGGATACATTATAGAACAGTGATGGCTAACCTTTTTGTTGACGCATGCTGAAAGCACAAACATACCATAATTGAATGTGTGCCCCGATGCCCACCTTCGCGTCCCCACTGCCACGTGTATGCATGCATGAGTCCCCCCCCATGCATCCCTCCCCTTGCGCATGCATGCACTGACCCCCCTGCGCTCCCCCGCCCTAACCAGCTGGCCAGCGGGAATTAATGATAATCATTAATGATGTATAAAGGCAGATATCTCTTCAATTGTAGTTTTTACACTCTGACGATGTTTAGCAGTGGCTAACAAAAACTAAGTGGGTAATATATTTTAAGTTCCGGAGATTGCAATGCCTGTTTCTTCTTTATAACTACACCTGGAACTTATATTTTTAAGATAATTCGCAATGTTAGTATTGTATAAAATAATACTACTTTTTTCTTTATTAAAAAAAAGCCTTTTAATAAATTATTGTATATAATGAACAAAGGAATTCCCCCTTGCCATTCGAGGTTATCTATTTCTAATTATACTTTTCTTTCAAAGGACAGATTCATCTAACTCTGAGACAATAGAGGCTTGAAACTTCTGGGGTTTGATGAACAATTTACAATTTTAAAAAAAATTGCTTGGTCACAGTGGTTAAGAATAAGTTTTCCATATGTACGAATTGGAGTTATTTTTTAAACATCATTCTTTACAGAGGCAAGGATTTCCTAAACCTGTTCCTTGTATTTTTTTAAAAAAAAAATACTAAATTTTAAAATTATTGTTTGGTTTAACTTTGCTTGCAAATACATGTGCGTTTCTGGCCTCACAATGATCAGCGTTCTGGAAATGACTCTGGGAAGCACGTGTTGATTAATTTATTGTAATTTTGAATTTCTAGATTTTCAGAATAGAAGAAGGTTTTATGGAATAATAAGAGGGAAGGAGTAAGTTGAACAACCCACCAATCATATGATTAAATCTTATAGCAGTTCCTGGCAGCTACCTCTCCCTTGGTATTCGCGGACTCCCATATTTCTCGCTGGGAGAAAGAGCTGCTGAAGAAACTACATCTGCTAGGTTTTTACGGAAATGCCTTGGGAACTACGACCTCAAGGACACCCAATTTAGTCTAGTCCAACGGCTTGTGGGACATTGATTACAATATCTACGAGCCAGAGCCAACCAAAACTTGCTCCCCTGTGACTCTCAACCAACTTAATAATTATGGATTGAGGATGGCTTCCTATTTTTATACTTTAACCATTCCCAATATAGAAGAGCTTTTTCCCTAGCTTGCTTAATATCTTGCCCTCAGCACTTTTGGATGGTCGTTTTAAGAGGCTCCCGATTAACAAGCGGCTATGCCCTTGTGACAGAGCTGAGGTTGAAATTGTGGAGCAGGTCCTTCTAATTTGCCCCATGTATAACACAGACAGGTCTAAGTTACGGTCTCTTCTTGAAATCGTCCCCTTCTAGACCTAATGGCTGTAATTTGTTTGTATACTGCCTTGGAGATTGCTCCTCATACATCACCTCTCAGGTTTCCAAATTTTTCTTTTTTTCTAGCACATACTATATTTCCCCCCTCTCCCCCTCCCCCCCTAGGACCCCACCTCCCTTCCCCCCCCCGACTCCCAGAGCCCGTACACAGTATAGCTTTTTATCAAACACAGTCTAAAATATATTAAAACCAAGGAAATTTTAAAAAAAGAAAAAAGAAAAAAAATCAGTAAAGTCTCTACGTTGAACTCAGCTTCTTGCCGTTACACAACTTTAAGCAGTTTACATTATTCCTAATCTTAGTTGTTTGATTACCTGCAGGATTTCCCCAGAGGTTATTTGTTGGTTCAACTTTTGCCTGTACTCTTCTCTAACCAGGGGTATATCTCTTTATCTAAGTATCTGTCTATATCTAACCCTTAATTTTGTCCCCTTTGTACAATTCTGTAAAAAAAAAAAAAAAAATTCCCGGAATGCCTTTTAAATCTCCTCCTGTTAAAACACCTCCTTCCCTCTATAACACAATTTGGATACATTTCAAATTTTTCTTTTAATTTCCTCTTCCAATTCTTTTCGTTTTTGCCCTTGTTTATGTCTATGTATTTTGTTTATATTCATCAGTACTTCTCTCATATCGCTTTACTTGCATCCCCTACAAATTCCATGAATGTACCTTATTCGTATTCAGAACAAAGTATCAGATAGCAATTTTTTTACAATCATTAATATACTTTTCATATCTAAATAAACTCTCATTCGACCTCCAAGACCTTCTTGCCTGCACTACCCTTCCCAATTCCATCCAGACTGGGTTATGGTCCGAAAGGACCCTCGCCGCAATCTTTGTCTTCTTCACCCTAGAAAATAAATCATTAGTGATTTGTATAAAATCAATCCTTGAAAGGGATTGATGTCCATCAGAAAAAAGGGTGAAGTCATATGCCTCTGCGTTTCTTTCTCACCAAACATTTCTCAATTCGAAATCGTCCATCAAGTCTTTTTCCCTTCTAGAATTAGGTCTAATGCGATATATCTTCCAAAGGGACCTGCTTCAATTAGTTCAGCCTTAATGTCTTTTCTTAAGTATACAACTATACCATTTTTCTTTTCCGTAGCAGAGGTCACAAAATATTGACCAAGTTCGGGGTTGAACAAATATTTTGATCAGTTGATTTGATATGAATTTCTTGCAGGCAAATTATATTGTTCTTGAACTGTTTGAGATAGTGAAATATTTTCTTTCTCTTCTGTAAAGAGTTCAGACCACAACTCTTTGGTCAATGGCCGGTGGTTATTGAGGTTGTTGCAATGTACCTTGTTTTTCCATTCGTTTGGTAGTCATACGGCTAGATCTTTGTTCCCTGATTCCTTGCCCTTCCGGAAGGAGGAAATGGTGCTTTTTGTCTGGTAGTTGTGTGATTTGCTGTTTATCTTGTCCTTCTCGTGGTCTTTCTCCAGATCCAGATGATTCAGGGTGTCCCACCTTCAGGATCTTGTGATAGAAATCTCGGGCTTCCCATACAGAGTTGAGACGATATTTTTGCTTATCAAATGTAATTATAATACCAAATGGCACATCCCATCTATACTGTATCTGACGGTTTCTGAGTTCTTCCACTAGAAAAGCCTAATCCCTTCTGGATCTTAGCATTTGGGTGGTATTTCTTTCAAGACAATCAAGTCCTGTCCGCCAATTTGAAGCCTGGTATTATAAGACTCTTGTAGTATCATGTTTCTGAACTCTCTTGTAGCAAAGTATATAATTACATCTCGGGGAAGTTGCTTCTGTTTTGCCACCCAAGAGTTAGCGCGATAAATTTTTTCGATCTGCCAATCAAAATTGGACCCTGGTCTTTCCACCAAAAGGTTAAAAGCCTCTGAAAAAATCTGCTTCAAGTTCTCGTGTTTATCTTCGCGCAGCCCCCTGACTCTTAATGCAAGCTCCATCTGTGTGTATTGTATCATAACAATTTGTTTTTCAGCGTTTTCAACTCTTTGTTGCACCACTTCAGTTTTGGAAGTCAAGTTAGTGTTGGCTTCTTCAAGAACCTCTAGCTTATCTTCCATTCCAGAAACATATTCTGTCAATACAGTTACAAGTCCCAGCATATCATCATTTGTTTTGGCAATCTTAGTATCAAGCTTATCATATAAGTCTGCTTTAAGTTTCTTTATCTCCTCTCTGAATTCTCTGAAAGTTTCAAAAAAAAAGTTCTTTCGTTAGCAGATCTCCAGTAGGGGGCATAGAGGGTGGAAGCTGCGACTTTGTGCCAAGTGTGTGAGATGTACTCCTAAGAAGAGGTCTCCCCGAATTTAATTTTGATGCCATTATATCTTTTCTTCAAACAATTATTCAACAATTATTCAAACTCTACTGGCCCGCTGTGTAGCTTACGAGGAAAGAAAGTATTAAGTCCCCCCTTTATTTGTTCTTAGAGGTTTTTCAAAAGGTTTCAGAAAAGAGCATTGTAACAAAGCAGGTTTCAAAAGATTAGCATTGTAACGAAACAGTTCAGCATATTCAACTCTGTTTGGAATGTCTCTATATTAACAAGGAGTCTTTTAAAACTTTTAAAAGTTGATAAGAAAAAAGTCTTGTAAGCTCTTCAGAGAAATGTGGCTAATTAGTAAGAGATTGCTGGCTGGCTGTTCCTTTGATCTTTTTTATCACTGTTCTTGCCGGATAGTTAGGAATGTGGCACAATCGCCATTTTAGGAGCTTATTTTCTAAGAAAAAAAAACCCGTGCACGAAGGAAGCTCTTGTAAAAGGAAGCTAGGATTTATTTTTTTTTAAAAAAAGGCAGATAAGGTTCTCAGGTACGGACTCTGCTTGTATTAATCTCAAATAAATATATCAAAAGTTGTCCTAAGTGGGGGGATCCTTACTTTGCGCCGTAATAAATACAGCCGGAGTTTCTGGCACGGAGTTTTGATTCAGCCTTTGGTCGGTCCCCCCTTCCATTCGCAGCAAAAAAAAAAGCTGCAAACTTCAAAGAAAAGCTCTTACCAGCTGGATCTCTCTCTCACTCTTCTTTGCCTGAAGAATGAGGTATCTACCAGGTATTTAGGCAGATAACGCCACCAGAAACCTGGGGGCAGCTCGTTAAGCTGCCGCCATCAGCAAGGTCCTGCCCTGGAAGCCCAGGTTTCCAAATTTTTCTTAAGAGCTGTAACCATTCGAGGAGAATTCTGTAACTTCCCTTAGTTAAGCTTTTGGTGACTGATTGCTATGATGCTATGATCAATTCTCTTATATCTTTTGTAGTACACGTGTTTTGGTTTGTGACCGTAATAAAAAAAAAAAATCATAAAGCATTCTTTTAATATGAGAATGAGTTTGCTCCAGTTGCTGATATAAAGAGCAAGTAAAATATAAAATAAATATGTATTTATTTACATAAATGTGTATTCAATTCATTGATTATTAAATCATTTTGATGAGTACAAAATCCAGACCTGGAGATTAAAGAATCAAACTTAGTTTTTGTACAGGCAGACCTCAAATTCCAACAGTTCATTTAGCAACCGTTCCAAGTTACAATGTCACTGAAAAAAGTGACTTACGACCATTTTTCACACTTGCGACCATTGCAGCATCCCCATGGTCACATGATCAAAATTCAGATGCTTGGCAACTGATTCATATTTATGACAGTCGCCGTGTCCAAGGGTCAGGTGATCCTCTTTTGCTACCATCAGACAAGCAAAGTCAACGGGGGAACCAGTTTCATTTAACAACTGTGTTACTCAGGACAGGAAGAAGGAAGGTATTGCTAAAGATTACACAGTATTAGATAAATTTTTGATAGAGACAGAAAACAAGTTGATCATAGTGCTGTATAGATTTTTAATGGAATATAAACTCGAGCAAGAATCCGTCAAAGAAACTATGGTTGCCTGGGCGAAAAATTTTGGTTATATTGTGGAATTGGCTAAGTGGGAAAAACTTTGGATACTTAATCGGAAACTAACATTGGCTACGGCGTATAAAGAAAATCTGTATAAGATGTTCTACAGATGGCATCTCCCCCCCCAGCACAGCTCTCCAAAATGTTTAAAAATCTGGTCCCAAATTGTTGGAAGTGTAAAGAAACACCAGGCACTTTTTATCATATGTGGTGGACATGCAATGAGGCCAAAAGATATTGGAAAATGATTCAATCATGGTTGGAACAAATGGTGGGAGACCAAATTTTGTTTAAACCAGACATTTTTCTCCTAGGCATAATACCGGAGGGGTTTAAGAAAAATGTACCCTATCTAATTATACATGTACTAACTGCGGTGCGCATAACTTTTGCGCAGTATTGGAAAAAAGAAAATCAGAGCTAGATATAATCAGAAAAGTGTTGGCCTGCGTGGAAGCAGATAGGCTCACTCTTGAACTTAAAAATAAAAGGGAATCAGAATATTTTGAAGTCTGGAACAGATTTTATGATTGGTATAAGACAAGGTGACAAGACTGGAACAAACTGTATATATTGTGATTGGACAGAAGGATAGATAATGCACTAAGTAGGCTAATAGTTAATGGTTAAGACTAATTGTGTATAATGTGACTGTATGACCACTTCGACTCTGCAATACTGCATTGTTTTAAATGTAAAAATAATAAAAAATATATTTAAAAAAACATCTTAACAACTGCAGTGATTCACTTAACAACTCTGTCAAGGAAGGTCGTAAAATGTGGCAAAACTCACTCAACAAATGTTTCACTTGGCAACAGAACTTTGGGGCTCAATTGTGGTCGTATGTTGAGGACTTAGCTTTCTTTCCTTGCCTGTGCGCCAACTTCCTCATTTCGTCCCTCATAGCCTGGTGAATAATTCTGAAGAACAATTTCTGTAACACTTCAGTTGGCGCTGAGAAAAGCATTAGCCAACTATGGAATTTGTAGAGTTGATTTTTATCTTGTGAGATTATTGTTGTTGTTTTTAACGTTGCCATAGTTAGATGGTTCACTGGGCTTGAGTAAATCATGTCAAAGGCCTACTTCAGGCATTTTTTCCCTCACCAATTTTTCATGTAGGCTGTGGTTGTCATAGGAAGATGAAACAGAAAGAGGTTATTTGTGCAGAATTGAATATATTATCCAGTTATTTCTCCTCCTTATGCAAACAAATACCTTTTGGGAAATGCTATAAAAAGTGTGATCCAATCTAGGCTGTTGTTCACCAACCTTGCAGATACATGTGTTGGCGTGTATATAGATATGTCCGTGGATATGTGCTTATGTTCCGTGTTTCCCCGAAAATAAGAACCTGCCTTATTATTTTTTTGCCACCAAAAATGGCACCAGGTCTTATTTTTGGGGCAGGGATGTCTTCCACTGAGTCACCTCAATTGCGGGTGTCACTCCCAACCTCCTTTTCACTATCAGAGGCCTTCAGGATATAGATTCGGGTTAATGTCAGGGTTCCAAATAGCATCCAAAAGTAAATCAGAGTCTGAGGCAAAGTATTGCTCAAAGTTCCAATATTAAGAGAGCCATGTTGGCACATCTGGGAAAACCCGAATCTGAAAGCTTCCCGGTTTTCCCCACTTAATTGAAAGTTCAAGATCTTGTCTCCACACCCACAAGTCCAATCTTTCCCTGCCATGCTGGCAGTTCCACCCATACAGTTCCGGTCAGGTGCAGAGGTGCAAAGGCAAAGGATGACCTTGGCTTTCTAGAAAGAATTTTGTTATGGCTACATCGCATCTCACTCCTACAATCCCCCCTCCCATTTTCCCACAATAGAAAATGCATAGTAGAATAATAGAAAATGTGGCAGGCCAAAGGTCCAAAAGAAAAGATGGCTGCAGGCCTGACACAGGAACTTCTTCTGCGGCCAGCAAGGCTTTCCTGAAGGCCTCTGCAACCGATAACAGAGGTCTGGATCAATCAGAAAGGAAAGCCTTGACGGCTGCAGAAGAAATGGGCCAGCAAGGCAGGTGTTGAGGTATGCAAGATCTGGTTGCAACTGTCTGAAGGTAAATAGTAGGGCAGCTCCACCCCCCTCATCCCCACCTAGCTTAATTTTTACCCATGCACCCTGGAGTGGGTGGGGTCTTAATTAGGGCTTATTTGGGGGTAGGGCTTATATTGGGTACACTTGTATAAAAAACTAGCTAGGACTTATTTTCGGGGTAGGTCGTATTATCGGGAAAACATGGTATGTATGGGAGCCAGTTCTGTGTCACGACTGAGGCACCAGCCTAGAAACCAGGAGACCGTGAGGCTCTTTTGCTACTTTATGTACAAGACCATTGTGATCGTAAGTTGAGAACTAGCTGTACCAAAGCTAGTACAGGTTGCAGGAAGCCATCCGAGCTGAAAACGGAGCTCACAAGGGTTGTGTGTGGTCCCCTCCCCCATGCTACATTTTTGCTTGTAGAGGACTGCAGGAGGCTGTCTCAGCCAAAAACGGAGCTCACGAGGGCTTCGTGTGGCTCCAGCACCGTTTTCACTGGCAGAGGGTTGCAGGATGCCGTCGCAGCTGAAAATTGAGCTCAGGAGCCAGATATCTGCGAGACCGTCTTCTGTCACATACCTCCCAACAGCCGATAAGATCACACAGGGTGGGCCTTCTCCAGGTGCCGTCAGCCAGACAATGTCAGCTGGTGACTCCCCAGGGGAGGGCCTTCTCTGTAGCCGCCCCGACCCTATGGAATGGACTACCCCCTGAGATCCAGACCCTACCCACTCTCATGGCCTTCTGAAAGGCTATCAAAACCTGGCTATTCCGGCAGGCCTGGGGCTGTTGACCTCATGACTGAGGTCCAGCCCCGACTAGATTTATTTATTTATCAGCACAAATAAAAACACAAATATAACAAAGGCAACAGTAAAAATATTGGGTTTCTGTCTGGATGGACTCTTGTGACGAGCCTAATGACAGAGAGTGGAAGTGTGACCTTCCTCCCACACTTGGGCATACCAGGGGTTGTGACTTTAAGTATATATATATATGTATGTATGTATGTATGTATGTATGTGTATATATATTAATTAGAGTTACAACCCCCGGTATGCCCAAATATGGGAGGAAAATCACTACTTCCATTCTCTGTCCTTCAGCTCGTCACAAGAGACCATCCAGACAGAAACCCAATATTTTTACTGTTGCCTTTTTGTTACATTTGTTGTATATGTGCTGATAAATAAATAAATGGAGACTAGTATAGATCTATTTCAAGCTATTTAGCTCTCATCAGCTAGCCATACCCTTACTGGGAATCGAACCTGTGCTGTATTGCATCTTAGGCAGATGTGTTAACCACTGAGTTACAGAGTTCGACTCCTTATCAGTCAAACCAGGGTGAAAGGTATCTATTTTAGAGTTACAACCCCCGGTATGCCCAAATATGGGAGGAAGATCACTACTTCCATTCTCTGTCCTTCGGCTCGTCATAAGAGACCACAAGAGACCATCCAGACAGAAACCCAATATTTTTACTGTTGCCTTTTTGTTACATTTGTTGTATTTGTGCTGATAAATAAATAAAGGGACACTAGTATAGATCTATTTCAAGCTATTTAGCTCTCATCAGCTCTCATCAGTGTCGAACTCTGTGGCTCAGTGGTTAACACATCTGTCTAAGATGCAATACAGCACAGGTTCGATTCCCAGTAAGGGTATGGCTAACTGATGAGAGCTAAATAGCTTGAAATAGATCTATACTAGTCTTCCTTTATTTATTTATCAGCACAAATACAACATTTTATATATATATATATATATATATATATATATATATATATATATATATATATATATATATATATAATTTTTACATTTAAAACAATGCTCTGTTGAAGGCTTCCTTTGACCATGGAGATTTCACATTGTGATTCTCTCTTTTTGCAGAGCGTAAAAAGCAACCTAACCATGACGGGGAAGAAGGAAGTGGTGGCACAAACCCTCTTCTAAGCCCTGCTGAAAAATTTAAAGGAAGTTGTGGTTCCTTGACTTGAACCCGATGAGAAAAATTGAAGGAGGGGAGAAGTTTCTATCAGTGGGAACCCACCAGCCCTGTAGCTCCATAGAGAATTCTGCAAAATTGCCTCATAGCTACCATTTTGTCTTACAGTTAAAAAATCGCCTTGTAGGGTTCTTTCTGGAGATGAATGAGGGATGTCTCACTCACTAGAGGAAATCCCCAATTTCTCTGATTAATTTTCAACTTGCTCTGGAATCTGACAGCATCGTGAAAATGCAAAGGGCCCCTGCTCCTCTCAGCTTGGGGCCACTACCTTCGCGCTGAAGGAATGGAAGTGATTCATAAAAAGGACTACTGAAAGAGATGAGAACATTAGTCACGGTGACTAACTTACGCCCCATTAGCTTCAGTAGGACTTAGTCATGGCTAAGAGAATCTAAATTCTACCCAGAAATTACATATGACAACATACTTAGAAAGGCTACAAGTTGTATAAGCGGAGGCATAGAATTAAAATCTCGTAAAGTATTACTACTGCTTTATAAAATCTTGTCACCACATTACAAAAAAGATGTTAAGATTTTGTAAAAAGTGCAAAGAAGAACAACTAAGATGATTAAAGGCCTGGAGACCAAAACATATGAAGAATGGTTGTAGGAACTGGGTTTGGTTAGTCTAGAAAAAAGGACTAGGGGTGACATGTTAGCAGTATTCCAGTATTTGAGAGGCTGGCACAAAGAAGAGGGGGGCAACTTATTTTCTGAAGTTGTGGCTGCTTCGTCATTGGAGGTGTTTAAGAACGGACCGGACATTCATTTGTTTGAAATGGTGTAGGGTCTCCTGTTTGAGCAGGGGGTTGGACTAGAAGCCCTCCAAGGTCCCTTCCAGCACTATTTGTATTGAAAAATATCAAGTGGAGTGACTACAGTATCTTGTAATACTAATGTAGTATCATTCATGTCATATCATAGACAATGCTGCATTTGATTAAATCCTCCCAAAGTATTTCTTACTTTGGAATTCTTTTTCTACCTATGGAATGCAAAACAGGGAAGTATTTTGCTTCAGTATTCCTAAGGGAAGAGCAATTTAGATCAGGAAAAAGCTTACACTTGCTCCTTACCAAATATATTCAGCCTAGCCTCAACCAGAATTCAAGTGTTGGCCTCCTCCTCCTCCTCCTCCTCCTCCTCCTCCTCCTCCTCCTCCTCCTCCCTTCTTCTTCTTCTTCTTCTTCTTCTTCTTCTTCTTCTTCTTCTACTACTACTACTACTACTACTACTACTACTACTACTACTTCTTCTTCTTCTTCTTCTTCTTCTTCTTCTTCTTCTTCTTCTTCCATATCTGTCATCGGACGTTGATGATCATGTTGGTGATCCTATTTATATCAACAGCCATATGAAAAAGTGCCGTTGAGTTTTGTCCAAACCAGCCCCTTAGATTTTGAAGCCATGATGTTCTTCTTTTGCCTGGATCTCATTCGCCTTCAATCTGTGACAACCAGGATGGTCAATGGTCTTGAGGACAGGCACTGCAAGGACAGCCTCTAAGATTGAGCAATCTAGACTGCTCAATCTGAAGAAAAGATCTGTAGAAGAATGGTGGGCATGCTCAAGAGGAAATTGCCAAATGGAAACTCCAGAGAAATCAGTCAAGAAACATTTTGCAGGGCTACAGAAAGTGAAAGTGAAAGTTTAAATCTCTGATTGTTCGTCACTGGAGGCTGTCCATTTCTGGTTGTCCATCACTGGAGGCTTTTAAGAAACCATGATGGTTTCACTGATTTTCTTGCAGATTGGTCACGTTGACACTTGTGTCCCTTTCAACTCTGCAGTTCTATGATTTTATAATTGTCAGGGTGAGTTCAAGACATCTTCCTATGTAAGATGGTCAAAAGGTGATCTCTGTCCCCAAATTCCAGAAACAGAAGACTGTTCTCTTAGAAGATGAATCTTATATCATTATTAGCTGGATACCTCCATGCTTCATGATGAAACTATGTGATCGTGCTAAGCAGGAGAAATTTGGTTCACAATCCGTTGGCTCAGTGGTGGTTGATGATTGAAACACACAAGGGAATATAGCTCCCGCTGCCTTGAGTCTGGAAGCAGTTCCATAGGTGGAAGGGGTAGACATTTTGGTGAGGTATCAATGTTTAGTACTGTAAGGAGCCTCAAACTGCTCCTGAATGAAGGAGTGCAACGTCTGCCAGTTTGAACTGAGGTAACAGAATATGAGGCAACTGGCAGTTGGAACAGAGGTCTTTTCAGGTGGGGAGGGGGAGTAGAATGTCTAACTCCTTAGCATCAGAGCATGTTAATATAAGGCAACTGGCATTTGGAACAGAGTTCTTTTCAGGCAGAGAGGGAAAGTAGAACTCGTTAGCATCAGAGCATGTTAATTACTGTATAAGAAATGCTAATGATCTGATGGTCATTTCGAAAAATCCATTCTTAGCAAGCACCTAGAAGCCAAGAGGAACGTACATGCCAAATTTCAAGTTTATAAGCTTTACAGTTCTGGAGATTTCATGATGAGTGAGTAGTATTTGCTTTTTATATGGAGAGATAAGCTAAATAGAACAAAGTCTTCTTTGTCTGAAACCAGTTCATGAGGCAAAAAATGTTCTCATCAATGCACTGATGACTCTCGATTGCCCTTTCAAAACATTTCAGCAGCATAGTGATAGTCCCGCTTGGTAGCAGACTTTCTAAGGCTCTAGCAGGCCCAGAGATTAAATATTTATTTGAACTTCCTCATTCCCTCCTAACAAATTTTCTCCTCACTGCAACCTCTACCCATATAATGTTTTTTTTTTTTGTTTCTTACTTTTTCTTTCGTTGATCAAAATGAATAGATAAGGAAATGGGAGCTTGAACTGAAATCCAAAATACCAAAATCACTCTAGGAATAATTGTTTAATACAGGGGTCAGCAAATTTAAATATTCAAAGAGCCACAAAGGTCCTAATCGGAAGCCCCCCGTTCAATTCTGTAGCCGACCAGAAGTCTGGTTTCCCCACCATAGAGTCTCCTCCTAGTGCGGCATCCTTTTTCCTCTACCTGTCCTAACTGAAAGCTCTATCAATTGTGGAGCTGACCAGAAAACCTGCCCCTCGCCATAGAGTCTCTTTTTGGCATAACCTGCTCCGCCCTCCTCCAAACCGGAAGCTCCTCTCAAAATTGTGGTGCTGACTGGCAACAGGGAGCCACAGCAGATGGATGAAAGTGCCACATGCAGCTCCAGAGCCGCAGTTTGCTGACCCCTGGTTTAATAGATCGATCTGGAATCATTGAATAGAAAAATATCCAAACTTGGGATCACCTCAATGTCTAAGCCATATTTTGAATAAGGTCTGTTAGGGGTGGGTTTTGGCTGCTGCTTCACATCACTCAGGGATGGGTTGTGCCCTTGCGCACACTTAACTCGCACTACACACACATGCGCAGTACTAAAAAAAAGCTGTGCATGCGCAGAAGCAAAAAATAAAGATGCCGCCGCCTATGATGCCGCCAAGAGAAAAGGTTCAGTGGCATGGCAGGCTGAGTTACTACCTACTCGACGGAAATAGTCCGAACCAATAGGAACCTACTTCTGGGAGCTGCCATTTTGATTTATATAGGGGTAGGCTGCTAATGTTATGGCCAGTTCGGAGAACCTCTAAATTCCACCCCTGGCTGGCCCCACCCACCCTTCCTCTACCTCTCCCACCCTAACACACACACACCCTTCTGCACCACCCTGCCCCTCCTAGGAGTCTCCACATCACTCATTTTGGATGTGAGATAAGTGCAGGGCCTGGGGAGTGGGGAAAACAGCCTCCTGGAAGTTCCAGAAGGACCTCTGGAGGAGGCAGTTTTTGCCCTCCCAGAGGCTTGAAGAAAGCCTCCGGAGCCTGGGGAGGGCGAAAACAATCCCCTCCACCGTGGTGACCCCAGGTTATTTTATTGAGCTTCTATGAACTAGATATTTTAACCCCTACACCACTGTGACTCTTGGATAAAAAGGAAAGGGACTGACCCCAGGTTTCCTAAAGAGCTTTTGTAGCTGAGGCAGGATTAAAATCTAGATCGTTGAGGCACTTGGCCCTGTTAATCTCCTTCCATCAAAAGACCCAAGGACAAAAGCCATGCACCTGTGATACATGCTAAAATATGCAGCCTGAATTATTTGGCTCCTTGCCCATTGGCTGTAACTCCAGAAAGAAGGGATTTGACGAAGCATCCTGGGTAGGCCAAAATAACCAAGCCGTTGTAGGAAGAAATGTCCAGCTGGGTTCAGTCCCAAGTGGGGAGAAAGACACTGGAAACATGGAGGCTGCTTGGAAAGATGGTTTTAATGGAGCAGAACCATTAAGCACATGGTCCTGGTGCAACTGAACACATGGAGTGGAGAGAGAGAGAGAGAGAGAGAGAGAGAGAGAGACCCTCCCTTGGGCCTTGCCCTAGAGCTTCCTGTTCCTGTGCAAGAAATGCATCCTATTGGTTGTCAGACTCTCAGGGGTTTTTGCCCGGGTCACAGCTAACTTTGTAGGCTATCTATGTCCCAAGTGTAGTTGAATCTTGCTGGGTGATGCAATGAAAAAGCTTTGGTTGTGCTATGTGGTGAGCTCTACTGATAGATAATCCTATCATGTCCTGGATAACCCAGTCTTTTGTCTTGTAGATAAGCTAGCACCAAAATATCTGCTGGGTGCAGGTTGCTGGAGTTGAGTTTCTATCTCCAACAGCATGTTTCTCAATTTCTCATCCAGGGGAATATAATATTCTGCCTTTTTAATATTTCCTAAAGTATTTCATTCTTCTAGGAGCGGCGGGTGCTGACTTTCTTCCCCATGTAACATTGGATTCTGGTTTGAGAAGGTGGAAATTGTCCGGGAGGAATAGAACTGGGAGGGGAATCTCATCCCATTCAAAATGTTCGCTGCTCAAGGTAGTAGATGACTCACTTGGCTCACTTGGCCCAGCCAGCTTCTACTGCAGTTTCTTCTCAGGAACAGTGAGAACAATGTTTGAAATAGAAACCTCCACTTGAATGTGTGGCCTCAGGCCATGACATAACTTGTTTGCAAAGTTGATGAGTTGAATCCTAACCGGGCCAGTTTTGTCAACTCCCTACCAGCGTTGGGCCTTCCCAGTCACGATAGGCCTTTAAAGTCATGCCACGCGATCCCCCTTTTTTCCCCTGCCTTGGGGGAAGTCAAATAGGGGACGGAAAGAGCAAACTGAGTCTCATGGTATGTTGCTAAATTGTTACTAAATTAAATATTGAGGAAGGAAATGGTTTCACATTGCCTCCACAACAAGGGCTCTGGTGGAGCAGAAACGGTTTTGTGCTAAGCAAGCATCTTCTGTTTTAATGCAGAGTTCCTGCAGACTTCCTGCAGAGTTTTAACTCTTCTAACTTGGTTTTCTGCTTGTCCCTCAACTAAGCCAACTCAATCTTCCACATATCTGTTATTTACTGTTGCATTAGGCAGCCTTGTTTTGGTACTAGGTTTAACAATTTGGTAATAATTTTTAAACATAGTGTTACAAATTAGAATAGAATAGAATTCTTTATTGGCCAAATGTGATTGGACACACAAGGAATTTGTCTGGTGAATTATGCTCTCAGATACATTCATCAAGAATTGTAAGGTACAACACTTAATGATAGTCATAGGGTACAAATAGGCAATCAGGAAACAATCAATATAAATTCAAATTATAAGGATACAAGCAACAAATTTACAGCCCTGCAGTCATAAGTGGGAGGAGATGGGGGATAGGAACAATGAGAAGACTAATAGTAATAGTAAGGCAGCCTTAGTGAATAGTTTGACAGTGTTGAGGGAATTATTTGTTTAGCAGAGTGGTGGTGTTTGGGAGAAAACTGTTCTTGTGTCTAGTTGTCTTGGTTGTGCAGTGCTCATATAAATCAAAGTATAAATCTTTCCCAGGTAGAAGTTACATCAAGAACATCGAGATTATTTATGAAATAGTTTTCCCACCATTTTTATTTCAATTCAGCAAGCTGGGTACGGCTGTTTGCCATTCAAGAGAAACTGAAAACCGGATGGATAAAATGTTCAAAATGTAAAAATATCGATCAGCTTGTGAATGACATACATGTAGACCATTCCTTTAGAAACCAAAGTGCTTCACACGGGAGTCCTAACAACAACAGCTAGAAGGCAATGATGGTCCTTGGGTGGGTTTAGACATTCAATGAACATGGGTGAGGGTGGTTTTGAGGCAAAATATACTGTCATTTTTAAAATAATTTAATTCCCTTATGTCTCTGGTACAAAGCAGATTTTTTTCCCTATACACAGACATTGAGAGGGTATCATTTATAATCACATACAGTAAATGCATACAATTAAAGGGATATGGGAAGCGCCTCAGTGGTGCAGTGGTTAGAATGCAGTACTGCAGGCTACTTCTGCTGACTGCTGCCTGCCTGTAATTTGGCAGTTCAAATCCCACCAGGCTCAAGGTTGACTCAGCCTTCCATCCTTCCGAGATTGGTAAAATGAGACCCAAATTGTTGGGTGAAATATGCTGACTCTGTAAACTGCTTAGAGAGGGCTGCAAAGCACTGTAAAACGGTATATAAGTATGTGCTATTGCTATTGCTATATGGTTCCCAGTATTTCCCTTCTGATTGTTTTGTTACATCCTTGGTTGCCATCTTATATTTCTTATTCACACATTATTCCTCCTCCACCTCCTCTTCCTTCTCTGCCATGCTGCAAGTACCATTTGCAAGGGACCTACATTTTGCTGAAACATACCTTCTCTTCTGTGGCACCCACTTTATGGAACATCCCCCCCGCAAATTAGATTACTTCCATTTCTTTTGGCACTGTCTAAGTTCCTCAAGACCTGGTGATGTTATCAGGTCTGGGGCTCCCAGAGATCTGGAGACAGGCTTTGATGGTTCTATTGCTGAGGTGGCCATGCTTATTCCTGCTTTCCCTAAGGTTTGTATCTCTGTTTTAAATATATATACTAAATATGTATGTTAATGCAATTATTATACTGTGTTTCCCTGAAAATAAAGCAGGGTCTTATTTTCTTTTGCCCCACAAAATATGGCCTTGGGCTTATTATAGGGGAGGGCTTATTATTTTCTGGGGCAGGTGAGAAGCAAGGCGTGCCTTTTACCTTTCCAGCTCCACTGTGTTCCTCACCATTATGTTCAGGGAAGCCGCTGGTAAAAAAACCAAAAAAAAAAAAACCCTTCTCGCGAGTTCAATCAAACTTCTTGAAGTCGCGAGTGTCAGGCCTGCAATTATGTCCCTTTTAGGATCTTTGGCCTGCCACACTCTCTCTTATTTCATTATGCTGTTTCATTAGTGTAGTAGTTGGGAGGGGGGAATAGAAAGGAGTGGGATTATGGAATGTGTTGTTGTCATTCTTTTCTAGAAGACCAAGGTCATCTTTTGTCTCTGCACCTTTGCACCTGACCGGAAGCAACTGGGTGGAGATGCCAGTGTGGAAGAAGACAATTGGACCATGTGATGGATTTGTGGGTGTGGGGACAACATCATGAACTTTTAACTGGGTGGAATCCCAGGAAGTTCTTTAGAATTGGGATTTCACAGATGTGCTAAGATGTCTGATTTATTAAATTGGAACTTTAATAATCATTTTGCCTTGGACTTTGATTTAATTCTACATGATACTTGGAACGCTGACAGTGAGAAGGTTTTTTTTTATTTTTTACCAACACCGGCCACCTCGCCCCAATGGTAAAGGCAGCCTGCCTGGTTCCCTTCCCCGCCGTCCCTTTAGCGAGGGGTGGCAGATGGGGGGGAAGCGAGGTGCGCCTCTTACTTTTCCAGGTCCATTGTGTTCCTCGCCCTTTTGTCCAGTGAATCCCCTTTTTAACAAAACCTCATGAGCTCAACTTGTGAGGTTTTTTTTACAAGGGGCTTCAATGGATGAAAAGGCGAGGAACGCAGTGGAACTGTGAGTCTCTGGTAGCACTAGGATGTGCGTCCCGCTTCTCCTCCCCCCCACCTGCCACCCCTCACTAAAGGGACAGCAGGGAAGGGAACTGGCAGGCTGCCTTTGTCATTGGGGTGAGGTGGGCAGTATTGGGCCACGAGGCGCACCTCTTACCTTTCCAGGTCCATTGTGTTCCTTGCCCTTTCATCCAGTGAAGACCCTAGTAAAAAAAAAAACCTCGCGAGTTGAACCCGCAAGCTGTACCGGTAGGTGGTACAGTGGTAATGGCAGGGATCAATTGCACATGCGCTTAAATAGTTGGGGCGGGCTTATTTTTTGGGGAGGTCTTATTATGGTGCATCCTCTGAAAAGCCCGATTGGGCTTATTAGCAGGGCATGTCTTATTTTCGGGGAAACACGGTATATATTTTTATATTTGTGTATCTTTATATCACAGTTGTGGTCTCCCTCAGAGAAAGCACCCCAGAGGGAGACCACAGCTGCAATATAAGGATATCTGCAAGAGGGATCTAAAGGCCTTGGGAATGGACGTTAACAGCTGGGAAAACTTGACCTCTGATCGTTCAGCTTGGAGGCTAAAGACACAGCATGGCCTCCTCCAATTCAAAGAGACAATTCTTCGGCAGGCTGAGGCAGAGAGACAGTCCTGGAATCAGTGAAATCTGGGGGCTGGGCAGGGGACAGAATGTATCTTCCCCCAGTGTGGAAGGGATTGCCCCTCTCGAATTGGTGTTTTTAGCCACACCAGATGCTGTTTTAAGACCTCTTTCCAGAGCACGACACCATAGTCTTTCGAGACTGAAGGATGTCAATATTCTTTTTTTAATATTTGTGAGGTTTTATCTGTGGGTATAACCCTTTGTTGGGCATCGCCCAGAATCGCCTTTGGTGAGACGATGAGATAAATTAACAGTAGCAAAAGACTGTTTTACAAGGCCTCACTTCTGATCTAACATGCAACCCTTGTTATCTTAGGATCTGAACTCTGAAGATCATACATCCTGGGCCACCTTCAAGCTGTGTTGTATGTAAAACTCAATGCCTTTCTAGTACCGGATGTTACTCATATCATGTCTGCTGAGATTTTAAGAGATACCTGACTCTTTAATCTATGCTAATAGTGCATCCTCTTGATATTGCAATAATTGTGTATAACTAAAAAAACAATGGTTTCTTGACTCATACTGATATCTTTGGGTATCAGATAAGGAGAACAATTTATCGTTTTGCTAATGGATTTCTAGAGAATTAGGCCACTTCCAGAGAGTTTGGCCAGAGGCAAATAAATCTAGAAAGAGTGGAAAGAAATATCCTCACTATCAGTGCATCAATCGGCACCGATAGCGGAGAATCGGTTTGCGTGGCATCACCACAATTTCACAAAATAGTAGTAGTAAACTTCCAGTGTGGCTTAGTGACCTAGTGGTGAAGATGCTTGTCTTCCACTCGGAAGGTTGAGAGTTCAATCCTAGGTAGCAATAGATGTTTCTCTCTCAGCGTGTAAAGAAAAAAAATGTCTGCTGTGAACTCCACGTAGGTGTCAGGAAGGGCATCTGGCTAGTAAACGATCAACTCCATCTAGTTACCACGATTCTACCTGAATTAAGGGATTACAGGGTCATAAAAAGGGACTTTTTTAATAGTAGTAAACTTCTCTGCTTGCTGTCCATATCATCTTAAATATGAGTCACAATGCCTACAGTGGTGCTGGGATTCAAATTTCTCTGCCTGGAATCAATCTTAAGAACAGTGGCAATTTAAAAAAAGTATACTGGCGTAATGCCAGCTCCAAGATTGAGAAAATGATCATGCCACAGAGTCCTACTTGTAGGGATCTTCTCCAACATTGCCCCCACTATCAAAGTTAGACCCAGATTTCATTAAACATAGTATCTTATTTAGTAATCTTGGATGCCTTTTAAAGAAATGGGAGGAGAAAGACTGGTAGCAGTGGTGGGTTCCTACCAGTTCAGACCGGTTCAGCCAAACTAGTAGTGGTTTGATGGCCTGGGTCGCTGGAACCGGCAGTGACCTACGCCTGCCATGCCCCCAAACTGGTTCTGCAATTTTTATTGCTCTGCACATGCGCCTGCGTGGCGCACCCCCAGCGAACTGGCAATAGTGACAGCCGGAACCCACCCCTGACCAGCAGGGTTAATGTTAATGGCCAATGTGGTTGAGTACTAGCTAAAACCACTGTCATCCCTTCAAGGTTGCACCAGGAAACAAAAATCGTACTTTTATCATACTTTTATTATAAGGTTATCCGGGATGGGTTGTGGCTGGTATTACTACCGGTTTGGCATGCAAATTTTTTGGAGACCAAACCTAGAATACTGCATCCAGTTTTGGTCCCCACAGTATAAAAAAGATGTTGAGACTCTAGAAAGAGAGCAGATAAGAGCAACAAGGATGATTAGGGGTCTGGAGCAATGGTGGGTTTCAAAAATTGTTCGAACCTACTCTGTGGGTGTGGCCTCCTTTGTGGGAGTGGCTTGCCACCCATGTGACCGGATGGGAGTGGCTTGCCGCCCATGTGACCGGATATGAAGATGCCGACGACACTTGTCAGAACCACCTTAAATTATCTCACACACAGCACTGGCATGCATAAGAATATGATGTAAACTTGTTTTTTAAAAGGCATCTTTGGTTTGGGTTAAAACAACTTCAATACACACAATGTTCTGATTACACCACAAACGCAATAGTCATCCTTACCTTTCTCAGAGGCACTGAGTTTTATAAATATGAGCATGATAGTGTAGAATAATCATATCCAAGGACCAGTGGTGGGTTTCAAAAAATTTTGGAACCTCTTCTGTAGGTGTGGCCTGCTTTCCGGGTCCACTGGTGGAACCTCTTCTAATCGGTTCGGTAGATTTGATGAACCGGTTCTACCGAATAGGTGCGAACTGGTAGGAACCCACCTCTGGTCTGGAGTGTAAAACTAGAGGTGGGCTGCTGCCAGTTCAGACTGGTTCAGGCAAACTGGTAGTTCCAACTACTGGCTGGATACCTGCCCCGGTGCTATCCCGTCCTATATATCTCACTCTCTGACTCATTCGCCCCGCCCACACAGCCCAGCTGATTTCCGCACCGTGCCCGCTCTACTCATTGCGGCTGCCTGAGAAGGTGTGCTGGAAGCCACACGCATGAAATCGCAGTGAGTTTGAAAACTCACATTTTCGGTTCTGCTCTAGGCGAACCGGTTGTTAAATTATGTGACGTCAACCTCTTGGTGAAACATACAATGAATGGTTGCAGGAACTGGGCATGGCTGGTCTGGTGAAGAGAAAGACCAGGGGAGACAGGATGGCAGTGTTCCAATATTTGAGGGGCTGCCACAGAGAGGAGGGGGGGTCAACTTATTTTCCAAGGCACCTGAAGGCCACACAAGGAATAATGGATGGGAACTGAACAAGGAGAGATTCAACCTAGAAATAAGGAGGAACTTTCTGACAGTGAGAACAATCAATCAATGGAACAGAAGTTGCCTTCAGAAGTTGTGGGAGCTTCATAACTGGAGGCTTTCAAGAAGAGACTGGACTGCCATTTGTCAGAAATGGTGTGGGCAGGCTTGGGTTGCTCCCAGCATTACTGCCGGTTCGGTGCGCACAAAAATTTTGCTCCGCGTGTGCGCATTTGCCCATAAATAGGTCTGCGCATGCAAAAAATGTAAAAAAATTAAATTTCTGCAATGAAAATTGTTCTGTGCATGCGCAGAACCGAAAATCAAGATGACGCCGCCACAAGAGAAGCGGTTTGGGGGCGTGGCAGGCCTGGGTTGCTGCAGGTTCCACCAACCCACTATCAGTACGGCTGAACCAGTCCAAACCAGTCGGAACCCACCACTGGTGTAGGATCTCCTGCTTGGGTGGAGGTGGGGGGTTGGAATAGATGACCTACAAAGTCCTTTTCAACTCTGTTAATCTATTACAGAATTTATTGTCTATGGAGATTCTCAGTCATCCAGGTCACAGTTGTCCCAAAGGTGCTTTTTCAAAAGGCAACTGGACTTTGCTTCTGCTTGGACTCATTTAGCTTATCATCCAAGAAGCTTCTTCAGCTGAAACCTCTTCAAGGGAAAACAAAGTCCAGTTGCCTTTTGAAAAAGCACCTTTAGGACAACAGAATTTCCTGTATATGAATTCAAGTTTGCAGGGCTATATGAATGACATCCCGTCCCTCTCATGGTTTTTTTATATTTTTAGTGATGATTGTTCTGTGCATTTACGGTATTAATGAATTGTTCTACATCACCCAGAGACGATTTTTGTGAGATGAACAGCCATGTAACTTTGATAAATAAATACACAGCACGGTACTGTGGGAACTCGTAGAGAGAATCTGTCCAATGCACAAGTGGGTTGCTCCCGGATCGGGTGAACCCGTAGTGGCGGCAGTGGAAGGCTCCGCCCACCTGCCTGGACGCTTCTGCACATGTGCAAAAGCATCACACGTGCAAGTGAGAACGTATACGCACGAGCAAACCAGTAGTAAAAAAAACCAGGAACCCACCACTGGTCCAGTGATGTGGCTGACCTTGTGATTGACTTGGGAAATTCAGGCATTTTTCTTTCTGTACAATTTAATTTTAGTTAACATATATCTTTCTATATGCAAGTACTGTAGCTCCTGAAGAAATAGTGTGGTTCCCAAAGACTGGAGGAAAGCAAATATACACTCATTTTTTTAAAAAAGAAATGGAAATGTGTCTATCTGATGTATCAACTGGGCAGGGTCTTTGAATAATTACACTGCATATTTGTGAGCACTTAGAAAGGAATGTAACAATTTATATGAGCCAGCATAGATTTGTCTCAAAGGAGTCATGCCAGACCAACCTTGCCTGCAGATTGAAGAGATAGGATTGTAATCTTCAAATCTGTAAAGGGTTGTCCTATCGAAGAGCAGCCAACTTATTCTCTGGGCAGTAACAGAAACAGTGTGTTGAAACGGCACAGAAGTAGACTCAGATATTAGGAACGATTTTCTGATGATAATACCCATCGTTAGTGCAAGGGTCTCCAAACTTGGCAGCCTTTAAACCTATGGACTTCAACTCCCAGAATTCCATGCTGACTGGGGAATTCTGGGAGCTGAAGTCCACAAGTCTTAAAGTTGCCAAGGTTGGAGAGCCTTTAGGTAATGGACTAGGTTGCCTTTCAAAGTGGCATGCTCCCCTTCATGAGAGATGCAATGGAGGCAGAGGGGGTATTCAGCCAGTTCTGACAGGTTCTGGAGAACCGGTAGTGGAAATTTTGAGTAGTTCAGAGAACCGGCAAATAGGCTGGCCCCGCCCCCGCTGCCTTCCAGTATCACAGCTGATCTTCTTCTGTTGCCCTGAACAGGGGAACGGAGCTGGAAAACAGATTAGTGGCGTGGGGAGGAAATGGGGATTTTGCAGTATCTTTCCCCTGCCATGCCCACAAAACCATGCCCACCAAGTCATGCCCACAGAACTGGTAGTAAAAAAAATTTGAATCCCACCACTGAATGGAGGGACAGAGAACTTTCTATGATGCAATTAAATTTTGATAAGGATCCAAAGGGTATTTTGCAATCCTTGAAATCACCGCTGCCAGTCATCCTTTTCTGGGCCTGCTGGCTGGCAACCCCTGAATGTCAATTGAAGGAGCCCTTTGTTACTAAAGCTTATGAAAAAAGTGGCTGAACCGCCCTTTTTTATGAAAAAAAAAAAGCCAGATGCTTTTTGTCAAAATGAAGCAGCTCCGGTCAACAGAGGGTGTGGAGGCTTTGCACAATTTAGAATATCTCCCACTCTGCTACCCAAAAGCTGCTTCCTCATTTGGCCTAAATGGAATTTGCTTGGGAAATTCAGAATTTTTTCTTTCTGTGCAACTTAATTTTTAGTTAGTGTATATATTTAGATATGCAAATAGCTCTGTTTTTGGTTTCTCTTCTTTTTCAGGGGAACATCAAATGATACTGTCGTCTCCCGCTCTCTCTTTCTCTCTCTCTTTTCACTGGTGAGAATGTTTAACTGGCTGAAATAATTTGGGGCCTGGTAGCTAGAAACAGATTAAAATAGTGATGTGTCAGATGGCATTTGTGACTTGTGACTGTAACATCTCCCAATCACACGGTCTGGACATTTCAGTCCCATTCATCTGGAGGTGCTGTCCAGACACTGTTTGAAGGTTTGAAGGTTTATTAACATTTATAGGCCGCCCTTTTCCCTGAGGGGACTCAGGGCGGCTTACATAAGATCAGGGGAGGGAAATACAAACAGTAACGTAGACAAACATAGAGTAAAATAATGAGCAACATTCATTCATCATTCGGGAGGGGCGATTATCTTTGTCCCCAGGCCTGACGGGCTAGCCAGGTCTTAAGGGCTATGCGGAAGGCCTGGACGGTGGTGAGAGTACGAATCTCCACGGGGAGCTCGTTCCAAAGGGTCGGAGCTACTACTGAAAAGGCTCTCCTCCTTGTAGTTGCCAGCCGGCACTGGCTGGCAGATGGAATTCAGAGGAGGCCCAATCTGTGAGATCTAATTGGTCGCAGGGAGGTAATTGGCAGAAGGCGGTCTCTCAAGTACGCAGATCCACTACCATGGAGGGCTTTATGGGTGACTAGTAGCACCTTGAAGTGCACCCGGAGATCGACAGGTAGCCAGCGCAGCTCGCGGAGGATAGGTGTTATGTGGGTGAACCGAGGTGCACCCACGATCACTCGCGCGGCTGCGTTCTGGACTAGCTGAAGTCGCCGGATGCTCTTCAAGGGCAGCCCCATGTAGAGCACATTGCAGTATTCCAGCCTAGAGGTCACAAGGGCCCGAGTGACTGTTGTGAGAGCCTCCCGATTCAGGTAGGGTCGCAACTGGCGCACCAGGCGAACCTGGGCAAATGCCCCCCTGGTCACAGCCGTCAGGTGGTGGTCAAAGGATAGCTGTGGATCCAGGAGGACTCCCAAGTTGCAAACCCTCTCTGAGGGGTGTAGAATTTGACCCCCCAGCCTGAGTGATGGAGTACTGGTCGAATTGTTGGGAGGGAAGCACAACAGCCACTCGGTCTTTTCCGGGTTGAGTACAAGCTTGTTAGCCCTCATCCAGTCCATAACGGCCTCAAGGCCTCGGTTCATCACGTCCGCCGCTTCATTGAGTTGGCACGGGGCGGACAGATACAACTGGGTATAGTCCGCATATTGATGGTATCTTATCCCGTGCCTGCGATCTCTGCCCCCCCACTAACACCGACTGCGACCTGTCCGAGAGGTAGGAGGAGAACCACCGCAGCACGGTGCCTCCCACTCCCACCTCCCGCAGTCGTCGCAGAAGGATACCATGGTCGATGGTATCGAAAGCCGCTGAGAGGTCAAGGAGAACCAGGATGGAGGGATGTCCTCCATCTCTGGCTCTCCAAAGATCATCGGTCAATGCGACCAAAGTGGTTTCTGTGCTGTAACCGGGTCTGAAGCCTGACTGGAAGAGGTCAAGATAACTTGCTTCCTCCAAGGACCGCTGGAGCTGGAAGGCCACCACCTTCTCAACAACCTTCCCAAGAAAGGGAAGGTTGGAGACTGGACGATAGTTATTAAGAACAGCTGGATCCAAGGATGGCTTCTTCAGGAGGGGTCTCACCACCGCCGCTTTTAGCGCGGCGGGGAAGTTCCCCTCCCGAAGAGAGGCGGTAACAACCGCCTGGATCCAGCCTCGTGTCACCTCACTGCTGTTAGCAACCAGCCATGAGGGACACGGGTCCAGTACACAGGTGGAGGCACTTACAGCCCTCATGGCCTTGTCCACATCCCCAGGGGCAACATCCTGAAACTCAACCCAGAGGTGGTCTACTTCATCCTCTTGTGCCTCGGCTGGAACTGCAGAGATGGAGTCCAAGTCCGACCGAAACCGAGCAATTTTGTCCGCTAAGAATTGGGCATAATCCTCAGCTCTGCCCTGCAGGGGTTCCCCCACTTCCCTCCTATTTAGTAGGGAGCGGGTTATCCTAAACAGGGCGGCTGGGCGGGACTCAGCAGACGCAACCAAGGTGGCTATATAAGATCTTTTCGCTGCCCTAAGTGCCCTGGTGTATTCCTTGGTGCTGATGGTTACCATTGCTCGGTTCGATTCGGACTTATCGGACCTCCATAGGTGCTCTAGGCGTCTCCTCCGGCGCTTCATCTCCCGGAGTTCCTCGGTGAACCAAGGAGGTCTCCGGGATCCGCCGCCTCGGAGGGGCCGTAGTGGCGCAATCCGGTCAAGGGTCTCCGATGCTGCCGAGTGCCAAGCAGCAACCAGAGTCTCTACCGGACTGTGGGCGAAAGTATCAGGAATGACCCCAAGCTCTGTCTGGAACCTTAACGGCTCCATAAGTCGCCTGGGGCGGAACCACCTGGTCGGTTCCTCCTCCCTACAGTGGGGGTTTGGTCTCCGGAAGTCAAGCCTCAGTAGGCAGTGGTCTGACCACGACAGGGGTATGATGTCGTTACCCCTCAGACCAAGATCAAAAATCCACTGCTCCGAGAGGAATACGAGGTCGAGCATGTGACCCGCTGAATGGGTTGGGCCCCGGATTACTTGGGTCAAGCCCATGGCCGTCATGGAAGCCATGAACTCCTGCGCCCCATCAGAGTGTTCACCGAGCGACGGCAAATTGAAGTCCCCCAGGACCATCAGCCTAGGGAACTCAATTGCCAGCTCGGCTACCGACTCGAGGAGCGAGGGGAGGGCTGCTGCAACGCTGTTGGGAGGCAGGTACGTTAACAGCAGACCCACTTGACCCTTGAGGTCCAACTTTACCAGCAGAGACTCACACCCGACAAGCTCCGGAGCAGGGACCCTACGAGGAGCTAATGACTCCCGGATAACAATAGCCACACCCCCACCCCTTCCCTGGGCTCTCGGCTGGTGCAGCACCTGAAATCCTTCTGGGCACATCTCTACGAGGGGGACTCCTCCCTCTGGGCCCAGCCAGGTTTCAGTAATACATGCCAGGTCTGCCCTCTCGTCTAAAATTAAGTCCCGGACGAGAGGAGCTTTATGTACCACAGACCTGGCATTTAGCGACAGCAGCCTGAGTCCAGGGTCCTGATTACTTGCGCCATCTGGTCTCGGAGTGGGACTCATAGGGCCGGAAGGAGGGATCTCTGTAATGTAGCGAACCCTCCTTCCCCGGTAATGGCCTGCCCTAAAGTCCCCGCCATATCTGCCCCTCCCTGTTACGACCGTGATACTCCGACCCTCTCCCGTGTCTCTGGTCCCCTCAACCACCCCCATGGCCCCCGCATCCCCCGGCAGGTCCTCCGAATCATACATACCCATGCACTCCCCCAAGCAGTCCCCACGTAAAAGTTAAAACACAGAAAATTACAACAATATAATAGTAAAAAGTGGGACATTCATTCATCTCATACGTATCCCATGCATATCCCATACAAAGAGAGGAAAAAAAGATGAAAGAAAAGGAGGAAAATAAAATAAATTGCGCAGTTGATTAAAAATTTAAAAATGCGAGATCAGATAAAAGAACGGGCTCCTAGTGTTCAAGGTTGAAGTGGCTGGAGACCAGTTACAATTCGGGTAGAATATATGGGGGAGTGTCTTATAACCCCTCTCTTCTTCTGTAAATTTATAAAAGTTCAACCGCCCGGAACAGTCCAAGATGGTAAAGGGTTTTCTTGTACAGGCACTGTCTAGGGCGATGCCACAAGGGCAGCCACAAAAGGTAGTAATAGTGACAGTAGTCCAGGCCAGATGGAAATGTGCCAACAAGCCTAGGAATCCGGAGGCCATGGCAGAAAAAGGCCGGATGTTAAAATGCCACAATAAAAGATAGTCCAGTGCCAAACAGAGAACACAGGGGGAAGCCTCACAACAGCGGGGGCAGGCAAAGATGGAATCACTTCTATAGGGTCACCTGACCAGACAAGAGCGGAGGGGGGGGGGGCAAAGACGGGGCGAAGACGAAGCCGTACGGGGGGGAGAGCCATCCGGAGGGACTGCCGCGGCACCAGGCAAAGCCAGCCGCCCAGCTTCCTCAGTCCCAACAGTAGTAATCGTCCACTCTCCCTCCGAAGCAGCAATAGTCCGGCAAAGCCCCCAGGAAACACAGCCAACACGCTCACCCTCAGCAATGTTCTTGTCAGTCCGCTCTCTCTCCAAAGTAATGGCGGCCGAGCAGAGCCCCCAAAAAGCGCTGCCGCCAATTCCAGTAATTCCTCCGTCCGTCCGCTTACACTCCGGGGCGATGGTAACCAGAAAAAGGCTCTTTCAAGCTTTCCCATCTTCTCTCTCGTAAGCCCTGAGTATCAGTCACTATGACCAATTTTGGCTTGGGAAGCAGGAGAGAATGGACACCTGGTTTCTATAAAGTCATTTGTGCATGTAAAGATTGGCTGGTGATTCAGACAGTGCTGGTTGAGCCTTAGGCACACATGGGTTTAATGTTCTTTTAGAAGAACGGTAGGCTGATGTTTCAAAAATAGCTACCACACAAATCCACTACTGAGGAATGCGGTGGCCAAGTGGCTAAGACGCTGAGCTTGTCAATCAGAAAGGTTGGCAGTTTGGCAGTTCAAATCCCTAGCTCCATGTAACGGAGTGAGCTCCTGTTACTTGTCCCAGCTTCTGCCAACCTAGCAGTTCGAAAGCATGTAAAAATGCAAGTAGAAAAATAAGAACCACTTTTGGTGGGAAGGTAACAATGTTCATGCGCCTTCGGTGTTTAGTCATGCTGGCCACATGACCACAGAGATGTCTTTGGACAACGCTGGCTCTTTGGCTTTGAAACAGAGATGAGCACCGCCCCCTAGAGTCAGGAACGATTAGCACATATGTGCAAGGGGAACCTTTACCTTTTTAAGTCCACTACTGCACAGAAAGTCCACCGAAAGAGTGGAAGGAAATCAGGTTCTGGCAGCTTTATTGCTAGAATTGTCTCAAGCAAAAGCATCCCACAATTTTCACTGTTTCTCTTGCCAAGAGATTTTTAGTGGACATATTTCAGCCCATGTGATGGTTCGCAGGACTAGAGATAGGAAGCGAGGGAACACTGAGCAACATCCATTTACAGGTAGTCCTTGACTTATGACAATTGACCTCAAAATTTATGTTGCTAAGCGAGACACTTGTTACCGGTAAGTGAATTTTGCCCTGCTTTATGATCTTTTGGCCACAGTTGTTAAGTGAATCACTGCAGTTATTAATCAGTGACCCAGTTGTTCAAGGAATCTAGTTTGCCTGTTGACTTTGCTTGTCGGAAGGTTGCAACCAGGTGATCCCATGATCTGTGGACACTGTGGCCGTCATAAAAATGAGCCTGTTGCCAAGCATTCAAATTTTGATCATGTGATCCTGGGGGTGCTGCAGCGGTCGTAAGAGTGAAAAACAGTCACAAGTCACTTTTTTTCAATGCCGTTGTATCTTTGAACAGTCACTGAATGAACTGTTGTAAGTCAAGGACTCCCTGTACTTCATCCCAGGCGTGTCTTTCCTGCTTATGGATGAAGACAGCAGACACAGGATTAACGCTTGCTCAGAAGAATGTTAGACCTGTGTTAACCGTGGTGTGAGCCAGCCATGGGGGCGAGCTAATGGAGAAAAAGCAGCTCAGCTCTGGCTTTGAGGGGCAACTTGTTCATCATGAGGCCTGGTGAGGTGACCAAGAAACCAAGAAATTACCTTTTGGAAAAGCACCTTTGGGATACCCATGACCTGGAGGATTGAGAATCTCCATAGAAATTAAGCCTCCAGTGTATTTTCTATGTCAGTGTTTCTCAACCTTGGCAACTTGAAGATGTCCGGACTTCAACTCCCAGAATTCCCCAGCCAGCGAATGCTGGCTGGGGAATTCTGGGAGTTGAAGTCCGGACATCTTCAAGTTGCCAAGGTTGAGAAACACTGTTCTATGTTGATTGTCATGTTTGCAGAAACAATAACTGTTAGGGGTATCTCCGTTGGGAGACAGAAAGTAGCGCAGCGGAATGTACAGCGAGAGAGAAGGAACGTTGTCAGTAGAAGAAAACACACGAATAGAGTCTCAGACGCTGCTAGTAAAAAGAAGTAGCTTTACTACTACTAATAGCTTCACAAGCAGTGATAGTAGATGTGTGTCCAAAACACAATTCAAAGAACAAACAATTGCTTACAGTCGCAGTTCACATTCCAGTCATCAAGTGAGCAAGTAGTTATCAAGCATAGGACAATCAGAGAGAGAGAGAGAGTGAGCTTTCCTGACTCCCTCTTATTGCAAAGTTAATTACAGCTGATAAGTACATTCACCCAGTTAAAGCAACATCAACCATTTGTTATTATATGTGAAAATCTATATTGTCTACCCAACACTAGGAGTATACTCCCAACAATAACCCCTCCAGATTTTTTTAAAAAAACACTGTGACACTTGGACAAAGCTTAATTGATAACCACCACCCCCAGGTGAAACCCCTGTGAACCAAGGCCCCACCTATTACTTAGCAATGGGAAAGAAATCTCAAACCCTCCACCCCAATCGCATGATAGCAGTGTTCCAATATTTAAGGGGCTTTCACAAAGAAGAGGGGGGTCAAACTATTCTCCAAGGCACCTGAGAGTAGAACAAGAAGCAATGAGTGGAAACTAATCAAGGAGAGAAGCAAGTTAGAACTGAGGAGACATTTCCTGACAGAACAATTAATCAGTGGAACAGCTTGCCTCCAGAAGTTGTGAATGCCCCAACACTGGAAGTCTTTAAGAAGATGTTGGATAGCCATTTGTCTGAAACAGTATAGGGTTTCCTGCCTAGGCAGAGGGTTGGACTAGAAGACCTCCAAGGTCCCTTCTAACTCTGTTATCTTGTTAGACAGTGGATCTGGCTTCATTCACCCAACCCCACCCCATCACACATAAAGGAAAGGGATTGGTGGGTGTTTTTTTTTTCCTGTCAGGCAGAAGGTAGAGAGGGTAAGAAGCCAAAGGCAATCCAGTAATCACATTCCTTAACAGGGCCTTCATTAAGGACAAGCTAGTTCTTAGCCTTGTTACTGAGGCTGATTAAGGCTTGCTCCTCAGAGGCAGCGCAATTAATGCTCGCCTACTTTTCTCTTGACTCAAGGGCTCTTCCCTAAGAAGTGAAATGAGATATTTTGTACTTCTGCTGCGATTTCACTTGAAGGAGGAAATGGAAACTGGCTTAAGCGTGAGACTCTTTTTTTAAAAAAAAAAAAACATAAAAATAAAACAAAGAAACTAGAGAAAAGCGAGTGTCAGCCTGAAAAAAGGAAACAAATCCTTGACAATGATCATTTGCCATTTTGAAAAGCCTCTGGGGTTACAGGCTGAGTGACTGAATTTTGAGGGAAATCCCCAGGGTGGGAAATACACAGTGGGATAGTTCCCCTGCTGTATAGCATGACTGACTGACTCATAGTGTTGCCTCCAGAATTGGGCACCCCAAGTTTGTTGTGGAACTGATACAGATTTGACGCCTGGATTTGAGAGAGTCTTTTACTTTTGCAAAGGGGCTTCTTTGTAATTCAGGCATAGCAATTCAGGGGTGTGTGCGTCAAGTCCTTTTACAGGGTGCAGAAATGAATAGAATAGAATAACAGAGTTGAAAGAGACCATGGAGGTCTTCTAGTCTAACCCCCCCTGCTCAAGCAGGAGACCTTATACCATTTCAGACAAATGGTTGTCCAATCTCTTCTTAAAAACCTCCAGTGATGGAGTACCCACAACGTCTGAAGGCAAACCATTCCACTAATTAGCTGTTCTCACTGTTAGTTGTTCTCACTCTTTATTTCTTGGTTAGATCTCTCCTTCATAAGTTTCCATCCTTTGATTCTTGTCTTGCCTTCAAGGGGTGTGTGTGTGTGTAGGTTTATTTATTTATTTAGTTAGTTAGTTTGTCAAACGTACGAAATAACAGGTATAAGTATAAATATGAACATGAACACAGGAAATGGGTATGAACAAATGGGGACACTGGTGCACTTATGCACGCCCCCTTACAGACCTCTTAAGAATGGGGTGAGGTCCACAGTAGACAGTTTAAGGTTAAAGTTTTTGGGGTTTGAGGATGTAACAACAGAGTCAGGTAGTGCATTCCAGGTATTGACCACTCTGTTGCTGAAGTCATATTTTCTGAAATCGAATTTGAAGCAATTTGCCTTGAGTTCGTATCTATTGTTTTCCTGTGTATTATTGTAGTTGAAGCTGAAGTAATTGAGAGGGAGGACTTGTAGCAAATAATTTTGTGTACTACGCTTAGGTAAGACCATAGGCGGAATAGTTTTAGGCCAGCGATGGCAAACCTTTTTTGGCTCGTGTGCCATAAATGGGGGGGGAGAACGGGGGGGGTCGTATGCAGGTGTGCCATACCCATAACACAATGCGCAAACCCCCCCCCCCAGTGTGCATGTGCGCACTACAGGCATGACTTCCAATTTTTGCACACTTTTTTCGCCCTCCCCAGGCTCCAGAGGCTTTATAGGAGCCTGGGGAGGGTGAAAACAGCCTCCCACACACACACACCCGGAAGCGCTCCGAAGGCTTCTGGGACCTTCAGGAGGCTTCCCTGAAGCCTCCAAAGCAGTCAAAATGACCCTCCGAGCAAAGCAGAAGTCACGTCCGGTTTGCTCGGAGGGTTGTTTTAAGTGTTCAGAAGGCTTCAGGGACCTTCAGGAGGCTTCCCTGAAGCCTTCGGAGCAGTCAAAACAACCCTCCGAGCAAACCGGAAGTCCATTCCCGAACTTCCGGTTTGCCCTTGGGGTCAGTTTTCTGCACTCCGGAGGCTTCAGGGAAGCTCATGAAGCCTCTGGAGGGCCTCCAGGGGGGGGCAGGGGGAGGCTCTTTTCACCCTCCCCAGGCTCCTATAAAGCCTCTGGAGCCTGGGGAGGGCAAAAAATGGCTTTAAAAAAGGGTGAACTCAGCTGCCCAGTGCACGCATGCGCGCTGGCCAGCTGAGAGCGCAGCGCCTCGCGTGCCCTGACAAATGGCTCTGCATGCCACCTGTGGCACCCGTGCCATAGGTTCGCCATCACTGTTCTAGGTTGTCCAAGCCCAAAATTTCAACCCTGGTGGCATAAGGTGTTCTATTGTGAGTAGAGGAGTGGAGTACTTTTCTCGTGAAATACCTCTGGACTCTTTCAATTGCATTTATGTACGATATACAGTGTGGATTCCAAGCAGACGAGCTGTATTCGATAATTGATCTGGCAAAGGTTTTGTATGCCCTAGTTTGCGTATAATATCACTGGAGAAGAAGCTCGTAAGATTAGGTTAGCAACCCTTAATGCTCCCTCCTCTTTGTGGCATCCCCTTTGATATTGGAACGAGATATACATTCAGCGTATGTGATACCACAGAAAACAAGTAACACAATAAAAGACACGGATTATCTGTGAGTTTTTAACAACAGAACACATTGACCCTAGATAACATTCCACAAGTGGCCAATTTATGGGTTACATTGCTTTTTCCAGCTGGATTTGTATCTTTCTTAAAGCTTGCAAGGACTTGAAAAGAGGCACACTATTGTTTAGTGCTGAAACGACAAGTTCATACAGAAGGAATGGCCTTGGCTAAGAAGAATTTTTTAAAAAAAGTTTTGGAAGTTTTGAAAAAGAGGCCTAGACATTCAGAAGGCTAATATCAGCTTTTAAAGTGCTAATAATGAAACCTAAAATTCCAGGTAACTGTTCAGCAATAAAGGGCCCAGCTTAGCTTGTGGGACTTTTAAAACTGGAAGAGTGGTAGAATTTTTTTTTTAAAGAATAATACAAAAAAGAGGGGGGGGGAGGAGGAAGACATCTGCAACTTAATCCAAATAATTTATCCACTATGCTCTCCATAGAAAAAGAGTCAAATTAAAAGAGAATGATTCTGGTGTATAGGTTGTTTAGTGGCCATTCAAAGTTTGAACGGATTTATGGTGTGTGTGTGTGTGTGTGTGTGTGTGTGTACTTACAACCCAGATTTGAAATTCCAACGGTTTGCCCTTCCTGTGGTCATGTGACCGCATTTCAAGCGCTGAGCAACCAGGCCCCATTTATAGCCATTTGCAGTTCTCCATGGTCACCTGACTGGATTTTATGACACTTTTGCCAAAACCTGGCATGTACCTCTGGTTTTTGGCAAAAGCGTGCCCCTAGCGAACCATTGGTTCGCTTAATGACTCTTTTAACAACCTACAGTGATTCACTTAACGACCCCTGCAAAACAGGTCATAAAATCAAATTAATTCCCCCGACTGACCCATTTTATGAGTGTCACACATTACAACCACGATGGGCAGGCTCCATTATGGCCATAACTTTAAGGACTACCAGTAAAAGAGAAATAAATCAATCTACCATCCTTGGACCTGGAAAATTGCAGCTAGGACACCCTTTGCGGCTTCAAAAGAATGTGATATCTGGGGGCTTCCCCTGATCATTAAACCCAGTTATTTGTCATGCTATTTGATTATTTAACTATGAAACTAAAACTTTGGCAATACATGACTAATGCTGATAAACCTCTTCTTAGCTTAATTTCAATATTTATGCTATTTATGCAAAGGCTCCCGATCCAGGCATTGAAAAGATAATCAATGTCTATAGAATTGGGGTCTCTACTAGAGAGCCTAACTCTACTCTTCCTTCAACTGCAGAAACTCCCTGGATAACACTGAATTCCCTTTCTTACAACTCAACAGTCAGTGTGGTCTAATGATATAGATGCTACCTAAAAGCGGGGCAGACCCACTTCTAGTCTCACTTTAGCCATGGAAGTTCCCTTCATGAGGTTTTGGGTCTGTCCCTCCCTCTCAGTCCAAGAGTCGGGATAGTCTAGTGATGAGATTCAGGAGTTTCCCCCTCAGCCATAGAAGATCTTTTGGGCCCATCGCTCTCTCAGTATGAGAGAGGGATTATAGTGTAGGAGTTGGACAGAGAGTGAAAAAACCCAGGCTGTGGTCCCTCTTGAGCCGCAGATGGTCACTAGATCATTTTTGTCAACAACAGATTAGGCCTCCTCCGAATTCCATCTGCCAGCCAATGCTGGCTGTCGACCACTTGGAGGAGGGCCTTCTCTGTGGCTGCTCCGGCCCTTTGGAACGACCTCCCCGTGGAGATTCGGACCCTTGCCACCTTTCAGGCCTTCCGGACAGCCGTTAAGATCTGGCTGTCCCAGCAAGCCTGGGGTTGAGTTCCCCCCCCTACTCGAATTTGCTGTGCTTGCTGTGTTTTTTAAATTGTTTGTATCACTGTCCTGTTTTTTTGTCTTACTTTCTGTATTTGTTCCCCTTCCCTTGGTTTTTGTTCAGCCGCCCTGAGTCCCTTCGGGGAATAGGGCGGCTTATAAATCAAATAAATACCAATACCAATACCAACTGTCTAAGGCCAATCTACCTCACAGTGTTATACTTAGTACGGAAACACAAAAGTAAAGAATACATTGTATGTTGCATTGAGCTCTTAAATCCAATTATATAAATCTAATAGACGATTAGATAGATTTAATAAAGGATGAAAGAGAGAGGGGGGAGGAGGAGGAGGGTGGATATAGATATAATGATGAAGAAGATAGGTAGGTAGGTAGGTAGGTAGGTAGGTAGGTAGGTAGGTAGGTAGGTAGATGATAGATAGATAGATAGATAGATAGATAGATAGATAGATAGATAGATAGATAGATAGATAGATAGGAATTCATTAATTGATTTCCCTCTTTGGATCCCATTTGATTCTGCCACACAACCCTTGGAATGAGGAAGGAAAGACCCATTCAAGGGATGGGGAAATCAGATATCAATTACAGATTTAAGAAGGCTTCTTGCGAGTCTTTAAGCCAGACTAGGATCATCCTGTCCAGTTTCCCCTGTGAATGATGTTCTACTTTTCCCTCACACCTTCTTCCTGAATGGTGGAAGTACTAATTCACCCGTAGAGCCATTTGACAGTTGTGGACTTCAATTTACTTTGACAGCTGTGGATTTTGACTTCCAGAATTTGAGGTCTACAGATGTTGAGAATTTTGACTTCCAGACTTCAAATTCTGGAGTTCAACTTCCAGAATTTTCCAGTCAGCATACTAGTTGGAAAATTCTGGGAGTTGAAGTTTATATATCTTCAAGTTGTGAAGGTTGAGAAATGCTGTTGTAGAGATTCAGCGTCATGTAGCAGAAAGCAAATTGCTATATAAATGCTTGAGTTTTCCCGTAAAGATGTCGTGCCCAAGAAAAATATAGAAAAGAACTGCTCTGAAAAATTAAGTAGGCCTCCTAACTGAGTCAACCAGCCTTTTGCAGATAGGAGAGTTGGCTAGGTGACATTTCATCATATCCTGGTTTCTTTGAGTCATGTCTTGAAATTGTGGTTTTGAATCCACTGAGGGCCCATCTGAGAGTCTTTTGTAAATTAGAGTTGCAAGGAGGCATGTATCTCTACAGCCTCAAAAGTCTTACAGCAGGGGTCCTCAAACTTGGCAACTTTAAGACTTGTGGACTTCAACTCCCAGAATTCTCCAGCCAGTTATGCATAGTCTTAAAGTTGCCAAGTTTGAAGACCTTTGTCTTACAGGGTCCTGCATTGTTACTGAAGACTAGCTATGTTAGTCTGTAGAGATTCTCAGTCATCCAGGTCATGGTTGTCCCAAAGGTGCTCTTTCAGGAGGCAGCTGGACTTTCTTGGGGTTTTTTTGGGGGGGGGAGGGAGACGTTTTGCTTCTCATCCAAGAAGCTTCTTCAGGATAATGGGGAGTGGAATATAAATCCTTCAAAGAAAAAAAAAACAAGTCCATTTGCCTCCTGAAAAACACCTTTGGGATAGCTATGTTAGCATCTTTGGAATTTTGGAGGAGTTATATTGCAACAAGAGTTAGTCTGGTCACTGGTATGTTATTGGCAGCCATGTTTATTTATTTGGTGAGTTATCTTGGTCTGCACTGTGATGCAATAGGTTGGTAACATTTTGGAAGCACAATGACTCAGCATTAAAAATGCCTATCTTGTCAGGTTTAAGACCCAAGCACCAGGCGACAGGGTAAGCTCCCGTTCCTTGCTCCAGCTCTTGCCTACCTAGCAGCTCAAAATCATGCAAATGCAAGTAGATAAATAGGTACCACTTCACTGGGAAGATAACAGCATTCGATATGCCTCAGCATACAATCATGCTGGCCAAATGACCATGGAAAAAAACATTCTCAGACAATGCTGGCTCCCTTGGCTAAAAAAAGGGGATGACCACCGACTTCTAGAGTTGGACAGAGTGGATAGAAGAAACCTTTGCCTTTATTTTGGAAGGAGAAGTTGAGCTTGCTTAGCATGTATAAGTATCATTTGAGGAATGGGAAGGGGCAAGCAAGACAGGAGCAGGATACCTAATAGGGCCAATGGAAACCAGCTCTTATTGTTGGGAGGCTAAATTGAGCCCATCTGTTCATCCCTTGACAATACTGTTACATTCAAGAAGTGCTTAAGGTTGATTGTGCCTTGTCCTTACGATATTTCTTGGAACCATTTCTGGGATGCTAGAAATGTAATCCTGGACTTCAGACTGAAGTTATTATTACTCAGGACTAAAATCAAACCGAAAAAGACAAATCGTTGAACGGATGCGGTCCATTACAAAATTTCGTTTTATTGTTTGGCCTGAATTTAAATACAGAGTGAAACCAAAGTATATATTATCTTAGCAGTACATGTTTTCACACACTCTGCTGAGCAGAGATTCGGAACAGAATAAATAGACAAATAAATAAATACATAAATAAATAAATAAGCCATTTTCTAATAAAAATATATTTGTAGTACTTATACATTAAAAAAACATTTTTTTCATGGCAACCTGTAGAGTACCGTAAGGCATTTCTGCCAAAAACCTACTCGGTGCCAATGAAATACCAAAAATGTCAGACTTTCTGACATCAGACTAAAGCAGTACAATCGAAGAGAGAATATTAGAAGTTTCCAAATAAACTTGGATAGGATTGTACTGTTAGCTGGGGGGGGACCAGGATCCATAGCCCAGTATTATCCTCTCCCCCAAAATTCAGGATAACTCATGTAATATACATGATTAAATCAACACAGTCAAATGGTATCAAATATACATAGTATATATATACATGTATGTAAATATTCAAATCTTAACCTAGACTGGGGGACAAAGGAATGGAAATCCTGTTTGAAGATAGCCACAAAAGCATTTTGCAGTGTCCCAAATACAGGGTCATCAACATGAACCCAACCTAACGGGGAACCACAACTAAATTGTTACATGTGTATGCATTTATTGCCTGCAAAAAGTGTGCTGTCTTTTTACAAGGATCTCCTACACAGGGGATGAGGGGGGGAGCTGACATTTCAAGATTATAGGAGAAGCTCAATAAATAAATATTAATAAATAAATAAAAATCTAGTTTAGAAAAGACTCACACTAAGGATGCTAATACTGTCTGCCTACGTATAGGCTTTGTTGGCTTCTCTTGTAAGTAGGAGAGGGGAAAAAACCCACACCCAAGATACATGAAGTACATGAATGAAGATGTGGTTAGGCATCATAAAGTCTTTTTTTTTTACATAGCAATGACCCCAAAATAAATCTGTGCCGAATGAGTGAAGTCCAGATATTCAGGGTGATTTGTCTTGGACCACAAGCGAGCCCCTTGGTTCAGATGGAAGACGCCCCCTTGATAAATAGATTCAAACCACAGTTTTTTGTTGCTGGAGACCTGTTCACAGACAGATTTGATGGATTTTAGCAATTCTACCTCGACGCTGATCTCGGATGACCGGCGGACGATGCTGTGGGTGAGCAGAAGGGGCGTCTTGCAGTTGTCCTTGTGGAACAAAAGCTGAGAGTAGATAAAGTACAATCCGGTAGAAGGCACGACGAAGGAGTTTTCGCTCTTATCCAGCTGCATGCCATTCTCCAGGAAGGTAGGAATCACATCTGTAGTCCAATTCAGTTCTTTTGTATTGTGGGAAGAAGCTGTGAAGTCAAAGGAAATCAGTGTTAGGAAGAAGGGGCCGGTCAACTCAAAGAAGAATGTACTGTACAAATGGTCCTCGACTTATATCCGTTTGTTTAGTGACCCTTCGAAGTTACAGCGGCACTGAAAAAAGTCACACACTTTCTTTTTCACACTTACGACTGTTGCTGCATCCCCATGGACCCCTGATCCAAATCCAGAAGCTTGGCATATTTAATGATGCCTTCAGTGTCCTGGGATCATGAGATCCCCTTTTGTGATCTTCTGACAAGCAAAGTCAATGGGAAAGCCAGATTCGTTCGACACCCGTGTTACTAACTTAAGAACTGCAGTGATTGACTGGACAATTCCGGCAAGAAAGGACATAAAATGGGGGGCAAAACCCATTCAACGACTGACTCACTTATAGCAACAGAAACCTTGGACTCAATTGTTGGTCCTAAGTGGAGAACTGCCTGGATCTGTTTCTGAGGCACAATTTCCCTCAGATGCCTTCCAGCTGTGCTCAACTGCAGCTTTCACAATCTTGTGGTTTCTAAGGTGAGTTTGTGGGAGCCATGGAATGAAACCTCTGGAGGAGACCAAGTTGGGGAAAGCTTTCTATGAGATTTAGTGGACCTGGGATGTCTTCGATGCCTTGGTGGGTTTAAGGGCACAAAGCCAGGTCCTGCTTTGGGAAGCCTTCAGGCAACTTGACTTGAGTAAGGTTGACCCCACCAAATCTGATCGCTATTCCTACAGGAGAAAGGCTGTATTGCACAACTTCAACAGGGGTTTGCAAGGTTTTCTGCAGTAAAAGCTTTCTGTGCTAAATGTCCTAAGGCTATGGAAGACCCAGTTGCTCGCTGAAACTCATTGGATGACTTTCTACTAACCATCCTCTCTCATCTTAAGCACTTAATATAAAAAAATATGAAGCCTCTGATATGATTGGATAGAATCATAGCCAAATTAAGGCAAGTCCAAATCATTAGTGTACAAACCTTCCCTTCATCCTACAGTTTGAGTTTCATCTAACAGCCTTCTTGTAGAGCACAGTCAGTTGCAAGTGTGCCAGGAGCTCACAGTTAGTGAAACGGCCCCTTATCTCAAAAGTCTGCCTCTTTGCAGAATGTGACAAGTGCTTCTTCTTTGCAAGCATTTTATTTTCATCAAGCCGCACATGAAGCCCTTCTGAATCTGAGGCCCATCTGAAGCCTGTCTCCAGCCACCCCTTTTCAAGCAATTTAAAGTATCTCCTCACCAACAGCGTGGGCAGCTGGTTTTCTAGACCTCAAGGCTTGCACTTTCATCGTGGCGGGCAAATGATCTATAAAAAGGGAAGAAAAATACAGCGTCAGATAATGCATCAAAATCAATCACTTTCATCAGCACGAGATGCTGTGTGTTCTATAACTGGCTAAAGAATTGATATATTGATATATTCAAACTATCCATGACAAGCAAATATTATTCCAATTAATTCAGTGCGGCATTCCTGCCTTCTGATCATCTTCCCTCAAGAATTGGGAAGATGCTAAATCCATATACTTAAATATTAAGCATTGCGTTTGTAGCTATATACAGTATGTTGGTTGGGGGCTATGTCTCAATTCTAGCCACTCCCAACCAGTATAGTAAATATTCAATCTGAGTAGAAATGAAGGAATATAAGATAGTAATAGATCTATGGAGTATCAGGTTGGAAAACGATACACAGTTTACTACTGCGTTGGAAAAACTTTACTTAAAGAAATAAGACTGCTTAGAAACACTTACCAGAAAATGAATTTCCCTGTACTTTAGAGTCCTGGAAAAGAAATGGGGGGAAAAATTAATAAGGATGGTGCAGATATGCCGCTACTATTATTAATGCAATTATTGTATTTGTTTATTTAATGGCAGCTATAAATATCAGTTAAATAAGCACACATTTCATGTGTTGAAGAAAACCTCACATAGAAAACTAGAGATAGGCATTCTTTATTAAATGGGCCCATGGGTACCAATGATCCACTTGGCCTCCAGAAAGACTGCCAAACACTTATTGTACAGGTAAATTCTATATGCCTCCAACAAGTGGTTGATTGAGCAATAAATTGCTGCATAAAATATTTGGGAAAAATAATAGTTATCTATCTATCATCTATCATCTATCTCATCTTTTAAATTCCTTTTATTGGAAATATTTTAAGGCAAATATGTTTACCATCAGTTTTCCTTTATTTATTCTTTAAAACCTCAAATAAGTGTTAGGCATATGGGTTTGTTTTCGTTAATTTAGTGCAAAATGTAGCATTAGCATAATCTTTCTCATAATTTTCATCCTCCTCCACATAGACCTGTTTGCTTTTTCCTTAATTGATTCAGAAGATTGTTAACTCAACATTTCTTCATTCTAAAGCGGAGAATCACCCGCTTGCAAGTTCACCCCGTTCTCATTTCACGACAAGCATCCATCGAAACTTTTCTAAGAGCCACCCACTCTTCGCCCATCTTGTGTTACTAACCTGATTTCCAGAAGACCCAAATGCGTCCAGTTGCAAGAGGGCAAAGACGGTTACGGCTCCAATCAGAAGCAAGAAGGAGCAGATGCTGAGACACTTCCAGTGGTTGTTCTTCTGAGCAGGTTCCCGGATGACAACTATGTTCCCTTTCTCCACATCGCGTACCAGTTGCTCAGAGCTCATGGTGGATGGTTTGGCTTCAGAAAAAGGCAGAGAAATTCTTTCGGTGGATGTGGTGAAAAGTTGATTCAAATAGAAGCTCCCTGGTGGTTTCTTTCTTTCTTTCTCAGGTTGATTTCACGGGTGCTTCTGCCTAAGTTTAGACTGCTTCGAAAATTCAGCCACCAGTCAAAGAAAGAAGCAGTGGTAGATGATTCTGGCAGATGAAAAAGAGTTCTTTTAGTTGTTTCGGTTGACTTGTAGCCTCCTTGGAATTCACTTGAGGGATGTTACTGCTTTCTGGCTTTCCCACCCTTTTTTTAAGCCCTTCTGTCTTTCAGAAGAGGCTTTACTGTTTGGACAGTCTTGTTACAGCTTCCTTTTAAACCCTTCCGAAAGCGAAGTCCTGTGCTGTCCCCGCCCACATCTAGCAACTCATGAGCAAGAGGAAAAAAGCAGAAAGAGGAAACAGTTAACAGGAAAAAAAAAAAAAAAGCCTATGAAATGAAACGTGTTGGAATCTGAGGTTGGTACTTTCAGGTGGCAGGAGGGCACCCCGCCCGTTTTGCTGGCCGGGTTTGTTCCCGAGACTGGAAGAGCAGGTTATTTAATTGGTGTGATAAATAAATTCACTCTTTCTTTTCTGGCTAAGTCAACAGATGGCAGGGATATGATAGGAGAGGAGTTTCAAAAGAAGAACCTGTAGGTATCTGCCTCTTTGATAGCGTGCCTTCCTTTGCAGAGGTATTTCTGCACAGGATATTTCTGGATAAACTGAGGAAAGTAGGCAGAGAAAAGGCCATTATGTGCTCAGTGTGGTGCTTGTAGATATCAATATACTGGCAGCACCTTCCTTTGTGCCCACGACTTTTTGGCTTCCCTGATTTTATTTTACATTTTAAAAATGAGTGTCAGCAAGTGGTAAAGCACAGTTTCCCATGTCTGTGGAGATTCTCAGTCACCCAGGTCATGGTTGTCCCAAAGGTGTTTTTTTCTTTCCCAAAGAGGCAACTGGACTTTCTGGTTTTCCTTGGAATGTGCTTCACTTCTCATCCAAGAAGCTTCCAGAAGCTTGTTGGATGAGAAGCGAAACATCTCCAAAGAAAAATCAGAAAGGCCAATTGGCTCTTGGGGGGGAAAAAAACAGCACCTTTGGGACAACCGTTTCCCATAAATCACTTCTATAGCCTCCAATAAACTTCGTTAGAAAATAAAAAAGCTTCACGGATGCAGCCAATTTATTTAGACATCCTCACCACTGCCAAAAAAATAAATAAAGACAAATGTAACCAGAAAAAGTCATGACCATTTAAGAAGCAGAGGTCATGCAAGGGACCAGTCAAATTCAGATAAGTTGGTACTTCTAAGTTTGGTGGAAAGACCTAGAACTTATTTTCAAAATCCCAAATGTGTTTATTTCCTCCCCCCTCCAAATATGAGAACCCCTGGAATAAATGCAAGAACTGGATCCAGAAAGATGAGATGGCGACCATGATGATGTAATCAAAGATCTGCCAGTTTTTTTTTCAATGTGCATCTCCCCTAAATATGGGCGAAACTTTGATCATAACACTGTGGAAAGCACCTTGATTTTTTTTTTGGACCATGGCTGTGCCTTGGAGGGATAGCAAAAACCATATCTACCAAAATTAGGTAAGCCTTCCTGAGTAATTTAGGAGCCTCCTAGATCCAAATATATAAATAAATCACACTTCATCGTCACTCACTTTCCCATTTGAACATCCACAGGAGAAGAATTGGCTATATAAATTTGAGTGATATATAAATATTCTGAGGTAGCTGATTCCCCCTTAATAAGAAATTTACCAATTTAATGAATGTGTTTGTTATACAACTCCCATACCTGGATTTCAGCTGTTATCATGTTAAGAAAGGCTGTTGCTAGTAATCTTTCTCTCTGCACAACTCCCTTTTAATCTAACACTCTGGAATTTGACAAAGATATATCCACTAAAAGAGGTGGAAATTGCTGTACTTTTGCCATTGCTATACTTTTCAGCATAGCTCACCCTCTAATCATACATTTATGGGCACTTAAAAATCAGACCAGAGCTGGGAGGGACCTTGGAGGTCTTCTAGTCCAGTCCCCTGCTCAAGCAGGAGACCCTGTATCATTTCAGACAACTTTCTGTCCAGTCTCTTCTTAAAAGCCTCCAGTGATGGAGCAGCTACAACGTCTGGAGGCAAAGCTGTTCCACTGGTTAATTGTCCTCAGTATTAGGAATGTTCCCCTTAATGCCAGGTTCCTTCTCTCCTTGACAAGTTTCCATGCATTGTTCCTTGTCCTGGTGGTTTGGAAAATAAATATTTATAATAAAGCGGGTGCTTTGGAAAATAAAATAAATAATATTAGCAAAGCATGGTCTGAATATCTCGAATGGATGTTTATAAAATTTGACAACATTCAATCTCTCATTAGCTTCCTTCCTGGTTAGCTAATAACCCTGGTTAATCAATGATTAGCTTGAATAAGAACAAAAATACTATAATTCTTTGTGTGTTCTCCATGGGGAGCCAATGAGAGAACCAAACTCCCCCCTGCTCCCCAAATTATGCCTCCAAGTCTGCTATATGTTTGATTGGATTACATAACGGTATGTGGGAAAGATGTTGTGAGAGAACTGGGAGAGATAGTGCCTAGGGAGTGGTCAGATAAGAGGGGGGCATAGGTGGAATAAGAGGCACAGAAGTGGCCTTTTCTAGTTTTTATCAGGCTGTAAAGAAAATGGTGGGAGATTTGTCCTTTCAGGCTTGCAAGATTGTCAGTCTTGCAAGGTAGATGAGGCAGGAAATATGCCCAGATGTGTTCATTTTACTTTAAGGCTGAATTAGTCAAACCTTCTAAGTGAGATTAGTATGCAATCTTATTTGCAAAGGCCGATGCCCGTTGGAGTTGCTGAGAATTTTTCTGAAAGATTTTGATCTGATTAACACTGCCTTAGACCTATCCATTCTGCCTTAGACTTATCAATAACTGAAAATATAAGTTATTTCCTTTCATCTTGAACTTTCAGTGATAGCCAAATGTTCAAAACTTGCCCCCTATTAATTCCCCCCCCCAAAAAAAATAGTGACAGAACACCCACCCCATATATCATGGGAGCATCAGTTCCTGCAGTATTTGTCTGATGAGAAACTCTGTAGGGATAAAAAATCTGGATGCAGAAGTTTAGCAAATTTTGCTCAATTTGGGTTTATCAGTGTGGGAAATCCCTGATTCTCTACTTCAATTACTTCACCAGAGGATTTTCCGTTACTCCTTTCTGACTTCATGATTTGGCTGAAGAAATAGGAGTTACTACTTCATGTTTTCATGTTTCCAAGTTGGATTTTGAAAGTGAAAGCAGAACTGCTGAGGAAGAAAGTTCTGTGAATTAATTTTATTCTTTGGCTGGCTTATGTCTTGTTGTTTTTTCTGAGTTGACCATTTATACATTCAGGTTCAACTTTTTTACCTTAAGTTTTTAATACAGAGTTCTCTCAAGGGAACTAACAATTTCGAACACCATAGAAATGAATATACATCAACAGGCACCTACTGTTAACTCCTTCTCCGATCGACAAGGGATTTACAGAAATGTTAGAAAGATTTTAAATTAAGTCAAAGGCCTTGTTATCCTTTTTTAGTATGGATTGCTGGTCTTCTCCTCAGGGAAGGACCACGTTACAAGGTCCTCCAGCCATCCCCAGCCACCACCACCACCCACTAAAAGTCAAAAATATGTTTTCTGACTTGGTAGGCTTCTCTCTTTCTCCCTCTTTTTAGGTTTAGGTTTAGGTTTATTAAATTTATATTTTACAAGTTTATTGATGGCCTTGTCTTTAAAAAAATACATTGAAAATTGAAAACTCAAATTAAAAAAATAAAAATCAAAGTAAAAATTAAAAAAAATTAAAGATAAAAATTAAAGGTAAAAATAAAAATAATGTAAACATTGAAGTAATAATTTTTTCAAGGACAGCTCAGGAAAAATAGTTAAACCTCCCTCCCTCCCTTCTTTCCCCCCTCTCTCCCTCATAGAAAGAAGCTTTCCTTTATTGTCCATTATCCAGCAGTTTCCTTTATTGTTCCTCACCTACAAAGAGAAATATTTCCAAATTAAAGCAACTAGAGGTAATTCTTGCATTTTGATGGCAACAGAGCCTGCCCATTATGATTGCAAGTGATGATGGCCATTAAGTGAGATGGTCTTGCTTAACGACCCCACTCCATGCGCTCCCTGATGCAGCCATTAAATGAACCCACAGCTCGTTAAGCAGATGCCTCAAGGGGGAGGCCTTGAGAGGCCTAGAGCAGGCCCTAGGACCCCACCCCAGGCCTCTCAAGTCCTCCTCCACGCCTTCAGACATTCTGCTTTTCGGGGTTCTTGCAGGCTTTGGGCCTGACTCCCCTACTCAGTGTCCGTAAGCATTTGGTCTGCTCCAAACTCAGCCACTTAACCACCCAAGGTAGTCTACATCCAGGCAGTAGAAGACTGGCATCATTATTATGATTATTATTATTACTGTTGTTTTGCATAGCAATAGCAATAGTAGCAATAGTTAAACTTATATACCGCTTCATAGGGCTTTCAGCCATCTCTAAGCGGTTTACAGAGTCAGCATATCGCCCCCAACAATCCGGGTCCTCATTTTACCCACCTCGGAAGGATGGAAGGCTGAGTCAACCTTGAACCTGGTGGGATTTGAACAGCTGAACTGCTGAACTGCAGTCAGCTGAAGTAGCCTGCAGTGCTGCATTTAACCACTGCGCCACCTCGGCATGTACACTGAGAGCTTCTGCATCGGAGACAACTTCTTTGTGTGTCCAATCACACTTGGCAAAATAAAGTATTTTACTCTATTCTACTCTACTCTACTCCACTCCACTCCATTCCATTCTACTCCACCTGTTGTGGCGCAGCAGGAGCCGTTGGAGCTGCCACCAGACTCCGACAGCGAGGGGCCCGATGAGTCAGCTCTGGAGGATGTGGAGGACCCTGGACAGGGTTACGACTCCGAGCAGGGTGCAGAGAGGCTGGTTGGCCACTAGTGGGGAGGAGACAAGGGAGAGTGAGCTGGACACCAGTAGTGAGTTGTTCCTGGATGCACGGCACCGAAGAGCTAATAGGCATCAGGAACAGTGGCACAGTTACAGGAGGTAACTCCTGTACAGGAGGTAATGACCACCACTCAGCTGGTGGTCATTAGGCTCCTCTCCAGACTATAAAAAGACTACTTGTGCACACACCCTTCTTGCAGAAGTCAATACAGGAACGAATGTCAGAGAACATTATTAAGAGCTTGGCAGGCTGGATTGCTGCCAAGCTTTATCTGTGTTTATTGCTGCCCAAGCTTGTCTGTGCCGGTTTGCTGCCAAGGACCTTTCTGTCTGTTAATTAAATGCCATAACTTATCTTTGGCTTGGAGTGTGCTTTGGTGTGGAACGAGAGGGGTCAGAACACCCACCCTACGCTACTACTCCTACTCCCATTCTCTGCATCAAATGTTCAAAGCAGGATAATTTGAACCTGGTCATTTGTGTCTCAAGAGGAAACTCTGGATTTATTTGTTTAGTGATGCATCATTTGGTTTTTTTTGGCTGTTCACAGTGTTCTGTGGGGTCTTCTCCAAGATCAAAGTTCAAAGGTATCAATACTCTTGTCACTTTACAGTCCAACTTCCACTTCCACAGTTTAAGGGAATGCCATGGTTTGCACGACTCCAATTCTTCGCAGGTAATAAAACACAGCAAAGCCTTTGAATATTTTATTATTTATTGTATTTATTTTAGTTATTAAATTTTTATTCTTCCCATCTCTTCTACCAGGTGACACGGGTTGGCTTACAAGTTATAAAACAGGTCAACATAATTAATATATTAAAACATTAAGGCTGCAGAAATTTAAAATGCTATTAAAAACTATATTAAAACCACAACTAAGTGATTTAAGAGATGGATGGGGCAGGGATAGCAATAGCAGATTTTTTTAATAGCAGATTTTTATATACCGCTTCATAGGGCTTTCAGCCCTCTCTAAGCGGTTTACAGAGTCAGCATATTGCCCCCAACAACAATCCGGGTCCTCATTTTACCCACCTCGGAAGGATGGAAGGCTGAGTCAACCCTGAGCCGGTGAGATTTGAACCGCTGAACTGCAGATAACAGTCAGCTGAAGTAGCCTGCAGTACTGCACTCTACCCACTGCGCCACCTCGGCTCTCTGATGAGGTCTTCTTAGCTTCACAGCCACCTCCAGGAGGGAGCACCTTTCCTCGGGGTCCTGAATGCTGCGCAGCTCATCCCACCAGTGGAGTGGTTCACGGCAGAATGCCGCGAATCTCGTCTTGCTGGTGCAGCCGCCCACGTGCGACAACACAACACAACATGCATCATCCAGACACGAACGGCTCCATCAATGAGACGAGGTAAGAGGGTGCAGGGTGCATGGGGCACATCCACCCCATCCCCACTCTAGCTTGATTTTTACACCTGCACCTCACCCCACCTCATACAGCCAGACGTGGGCAGATCTTAACTAGGGCTTATTTTAAGGTAGGCCTTATATTAGGCATAAGTGTGAAAATTAGGAAAGGTCTTGATTTTGGAGTAGGTCGTATTTTCAGGGAAACACATTATTATTATTAGTAGTAGTAGTAGTATTTTAATATTATTTTAGTATTGTTAGTATGTTAGTATTGTTAGCATTGTTAGCATTGTTATCATTGTTAACATTATTAGTACTATTAGTACTATTAGTATTATTAGTATGAGTATTATTAGTATTATCAGCATCAGCATCAGCATCATCTTTTATTCATTAAACATGAAACTCAGTGAACTAAACATTTAAAAATGTATCACAAATATCATTGACTGTCGCTGATGGTAGATACAGGTTGTTACCAGGGTCCTCGATATCAACCAAGTATTTTCTTAAGTTGTACGATGCTCCAAGTAGTGCAGTTTTTTGCAGTTCCGCTGGAGTTATTGAAGGAAGCTCAAATTTCTTGATATATTTTGTAAAATTCTTGGACATGGTACCAAGTGCCCCTATAACAATGGGTATCACTATTTTTATATTATTATTATGTGGTTAATCTTTGGTGAGATTCACAGCCTTTGGGGCTGGTTGGTAGCTCAACAGCTCGAGTCCTAACCAAGGACCTAGGAACTGTTAAGGTAATGTCGGAGGATATAAGTTGTTGCAAGCAGGGTGGTTTTTTGTAGAGTCAGAATGTTCAAGTATGATAAATTTAGAATTTTCAAATAGCGAGGTAGCCCTTTAGGTATTGCTCCAAAGGCTCCAATTACAATTGGTAAAACACAAGATTTCTTTTTCCACAGTCGTTCAACCTCAATTTGCAAATCCCGGTATTTTGTGATTTTTTTCTTGCTGTTTATCTTCAATTCGTGCATCACCAGGTATTGCAATGTCAATGAACCATACTTTT
>NC_045542.1:152506291-152508791 GCF_009769535.1 Thamnophis elegans | reverse complement strand
GAGAAAGCCCTTTGCAAAGTCATTGTTAATGTACACAGCTTGCATATGAATTTACGATCAGATTGCCAGTATCTTCGGCAGGTTTTGGGATTGCAAGTGGTTTTAAAATCAGTAGATAAAGGTAAGGAAAATGGAGAATGGTTCTCTGAGGAGATGACACCTGACAAGGCTTCAATGATTAAAAAAAAATGAATCAATGCTTGGTGATGTAATGCAAAGGTTAGCCAACTACAATGAGATGTCAAAAACACAATTTGGGCTGGCTTTTAGTTTCCTTATTTCTGCCGCCTTGAAAGGTCAGGAGACGATCAGCTGTGTTTTTAAATATTTCATGGTTACAAAATATTCTATGTGTCATTGACTATTAATATCTTGAAGGAAGGAATGTGTTTTACAGGTTTCCCACAGACAGCCTAAGAAGAGATGGAAGGAACCTTGGAGGTCTTCTCGTCCAATTGTCTGTTGTGGAAACTGATGGCGCCATTGGCGGTGAGGGAGAGAAGATTGTTCTACGCAAACAGTGTGAGGGATGCACACCAGCCACTTTGACAAATAGAATTGCTCACAAATGAGCAGGTGCATCTGGCGCTTGTGCAGATGGAGCTGCGTGTGTAAGCAGGCTCGCACGCCATTGTGTGCCCCAGTTCTTTATATATAACATTTTTTAAAAATATTTTTGTATAATAATTCCAACTTCCATTAAAAAGTGTGTCATCATCTTGGTACAAATATATTTTTGCTGTAATAATCCAAATTTACTATAGCATGCATTACATTAATATTAATTCTCTGATTTTACAATACTAATATTGAACATAATAAACATATTCACTTCTCCCTCTTAACATATCTTCTAATAAGAATATAATACTACTACTAAACATAATAATAATAGTCATAATAATAATGAATAAGAATGAATAATACTGAAAAAAGAATGAGAAAGTCAAGATCTTGTGGGACTTCAGAATTCAGACTGACAGGCACTTGGCCCACAACATACCTGACATAACAATAGTTGAAAAGAAAAAAGTATGGTTCATTGGCATTGCAATACCTGGAGATGCACGAATTGAAGATAAACAGCAAGAAAAAATCACAAAGTACCGGGACTTGCAAATTGAAGTTGAGCGACTGTGGAAAAAGAAATCATGTGTTGTCCCGATTGTAATTGGAGCCCTTGGAGCAATAACCAAAGGGCTACCTCGCTATTTGGAAATTTTAAATTTATCATACTTGAACATTCTGATTCTACAAAAGACCACCCTACTTGGAACAGCTTATATCCTCCGACGTTACCTTAACAGTTCCTAGATCCTTGGTTAGGACTCGAACTGTTGAGCTACCAACCAGCCCCAAAGGCTGTGAATCTCACCAAAGGTTAACTACATAATCATCATCATCATCATAGTGTTTACGTCTCTCTTAACATATTTTCTATATTTCACTGGTCTTCTTCTTTTATTTCCCTATTTCTAGCTTCCATTTTTATTTTTTAATCATCAATAATATATTTCCCATGTTGTGTAATATTCAGTCTGTCCTTTCTCCTTAATTGCAAGTGTTAATCTATTCATTTCTGCACATTCTAATATTTTCCTAATCACATAGCAATAATAGCAATAACAGTGGACTTATATACCGCTTAGAGAGGGCTTTCAGCCCTCTCTAAGCGGTTTACAGAGTCAGCATATTGCCCCCAACAACAATCCGGGTCCTCATTTTACCCACCTCGGAAGGATGGAAGGCTGAGTCAACCCTGAGCCGGTGAGATTTGAACCGCTGAACTGCTGATCTAGCAGTCAGCCTGCAGTGCTGCATTTAACCACTGCGCCACCTTGGCGCCACCTCTCATCAGTAGGGATCTCTTCACTTTTCCAGTTTTGTGTAAATACAATTCTAGCTGCAGTAAATACATGAACAATGAGATATGCATTCACCTTAACTACAGGTTTCAGGTAAAATCCCCAACCAAAATATTTCTGGTTTTAAATCAATGTGCTGTTTTATCATCTTTTCCAGCCACATATGTATTTTTGCCCAGTATTTTTTTGCTTCTACACATGTCCAGCACACATGATAATAAGACCCAGGTATCTGGTGGCACTGCCAACATTTAGCTGACTTATCTTTAAACATCTTTTCCAACCTCACCAGTGCAAAGTGCCATCTATAAAACATCTTATACAAATTTTCTTTATATGCAGTTAACATTGTTAACTTATAGTTCCTGTCCCACAATTTTTGCCATTTATCTAGTTCTATTGTGTAGCCAAAGTTTTTTGCCCATGCTGCCATTGTCTCCTTCACTTGATCATCTTCCAATTTGATGCCCAATAAGTAGCTATACTTATTCACTTACTTATAAGTAGCTGGGGAAGGCTCTGATGAGGACTCTGTGTTGGAGGAAGAGAGGGGGCCAGGGCTGTATGCCAGTTATCAGCTGCCTTCGGAGTCAGAGAATAGTGGAGCAGAAGAACAGCTGGAGCCTGTTCCCAGT